>NW_022631976.1:0-20480 GCF_010015895.1 Lontra canadensis
CCTCTGTGGACGTGACACCTGGCAGAGCCCTGGAAGGTCAGCAGGGGCAGGTGTGCAGAGAGCGGGGGGACAGCCTGGAGGAGGACGCACGGCCCAGACAAGGGCCCTGGTTTGGGACACACAAGGCATGCATGTGGCACAGAAGGAAGCTCCGTGAGTCCAGGGGAAGGGGGATGTGGGAGAGGGTTGCACAGGCCTCCACGTGCCCCCAGGGCCTGTGACTCCAGGAACATCTCTGAGTCTTCAAGCATGTTCTCAGGGCAGAGAGAGCCCCCACTCTGGGCAGGAAGGCCTTGCTCGGGGTGGGGAGGTGGGGGTGCTGGGGCATGGGAGGCAAACCCTTCCATCCTGGCTGGAAGCCCAGGGCTGGCTGCCAGTGGCCTCAGCCCAGCCTGCTTCTTTCCTCATTAGGCCTCTGCCATCCTGCTGGGGCACCTCAGAACGAGGAGCGGGAAGTATGACTGTCACAAGTGAACACCTACTTCCCAATTTCCAGACCCAGGTAGCATCCTGTGCCTGTGGAGGTGACCCTGATGCCTGGGGGGGGGGGGTTCCTCCCCTGTAATTCCCTTCTAGTTCAGCCCATTTGACATCCACCTGCCCGAGCCCCTTTCTCTATTTGGTTCTCAGACTCTCCAAACAAGGTGTAAAGGCAGAACATAGGCAGAACACAGAATTATCACGCTTGGTGTTTATTTATCCCTGCAATTTCCCAAGTATCTGCACAGTTAAAAGGTCAGGGCAGCGGAAGGAGCCACTCTTTGGGGAAAGCGGTCTAGGTAAGACAGCAGGAATGGAAGGCACTCTAGCTAGTTCTTCATCTAGTCCCTGGTGCACGCGTGCATGCCTGTGAGTCCCATTTTGTGGGCGTGCACAGAACAAGGACACCCAGATTCCCGGGTCCCCCCAATGTGTTTAGACCACACGGAACTTTGCATCACAAAAACGCCAGTGATGTCAGAGGCTCCATGAATCATAATGACAGCTCCAAGGTCCTGGTATCCAGGAGACCTCAACTTGCCACTGAGTCACTGGCCCCCCGCTGTGAGAACCGGTGGCTTTATTGGAGCCTGGAGTAGAAGGGAACCAAATTACATCCAGCATGACCCATATTGTGCCACCGCTAACGACCCAGTTAACCTCCGGATCATTTTCTGCTTCTTGGTGTCCTGGGAAAGGGTGGTGTTTACTCCACTTGGGACAAACCTTTATTAATGCTCATTAATGTGCCTGGGGATTTGCTGCTCTGGGCCTAGGGTTTTCACAGAGAGCGGCCTGTGGGCCCGGGCCCCAGGAGCTGCTGCATGCAAATGAGGCTCTTTTCTTTACCCCTGCTCGCCCTGATTTGCATGACTAAGCGTTTCTCTCTTTTCCTTTTTTTTCTTAATGTGTTTGTTTGTTGGTTATTGATCTGTCTCCTATGGAGGGACAAATTATTTACCCACCGGGCAGTGACCTAAATTTGACAGAAGCTTCAGCTGTGTCCGCAGTGAACTTGGAGCCAGACAGCCTGACTTGTGCTGGGAGAAACTGTTCCAGGGGAAACTTACACAGGGGGCCAAGTAAGGATCAAAATTAAACTGGTCTCCAGCAGACTCCTGAAGAGGGATTTTGGCAAAGGGAGGCCTGATGGTTAAGAAGGAAAGAAGAGATCCTCTTTTGTGGCAAAAACCTAGCTCGATTTAACAAAAAGCTCAAAGAGTGTCCCCAAACGAGGTTCAGATTCCCTGGGGAATGAGAAGGCATTGCTGGTTTTTAGAAATGTAATTCTCAACTCTGTCAGACCCCATGCCACTCTTTTTGTTTTCTTAAACAAGTATTTTATTATTTCCACTTTGGTATCTTGAAATAATATTTAGAGACAATATCAGTCACCTAAATATCTTGTTTAATTCAATTTAATGGCTTAACTACAATATGGAGAAAAAATATAAGACAAATAATTTTCTGTTTGGACCTCAGGTCATTGTAAAGAAGGTTCCCTTCCATGAATGTCCACTGGGACATTTGGAATTGATGCAACATTTGAAACAGTTCTGCAAGATGTGGGACTGTCCCGGGTAGCCTGGGGATCTGGTACCCTCAACTCCATTCACTGATCATCCTGTAATTTTGCCACCAAAGTCACTTCTTAGGTGGCCACCCCTCTGCTGATAACCACCACCCCACAGAGTGGCTCATAGGTATCACAGAGGCTGATGCCTACTGTTGGCCCACCTGTTCCCCTTGCCTGTGGCCTTTCCTTGGCTAGCTGTCCACCACTCCCAGAAGGAAGCAGGCAGCCCCAGGACACCCCAACTGCCTCAGGCCTCCCCTGCCCCTACCCCACCCCAAGCAAAGAACTGCGGAGTCCTCAAACTGGGTCCCTATAGAGAGAGCAGCCTTCCAGTGCTTGAAGGCCCTAGTAGCTTCGATCCCAGCTCCCAGGGGCCCCAAAGCCTCCCTCTTGTACCTCTTATTAAATCCCTCAATGCTGATGGTGCCTTCTGTGTGGGCGATGAGGATCTCCGCCTGCAGCCCCTTTCCATTAATCAGTTTGCTGACTTTATTACCTTTATTACCAAAACAGTATCAAGACGGGATCCAACTCAGCATTCTGAAATAGCTAACATCCCATACCGGAAATTCCCTATACCTTGATCAGGTGGTGTTTGGATTCTAGGATGGCCTGTAATCAACTCACTGTGACCAGCCCTGCAATAAATACCTTTGAATATATATATATATATATATATATATATATATATATATAGTACTTGTACTCTGGGCTTGTACTCTGGGCTCTTGCCTCTAGGAAATTCATTCCCAAAAGTAGGATTTGCTGGGTAGAAGATTGTGCGCTTGCCTAAGTTAGACTTGGTGGAGTGGGGGAGGAGGGGACAAGATTCTTGGTGTGAGAGGTGTCTAAGGTGGTCTTTGAAGGACAAGGATAACGTGTGGGTTGGGACAGTGGTCCTTGAGGCAGGTGATGGTGCTCCATTATGTAGTAAGAGAAGGAAACCCACAGAGAAAACGTCTTCCTAACCAATTCCGTAGTGAAAAGGGGACTTTACTGGGAAATCAGAAGACCTCGATTCTGGCCTACGGTCTGTGATTAACTCTCTTGGTGACCTTAGGTGAGTCACTTTCCTCTCTGGGCTCCCATTTCAAACAAATTAAGCAGTTGGATGAGATGGCCTTTAAAATGTCTTCCATGTGAACTTTCTATGGCTAAAGGAGCACAATGGAGGTGACCGGGCTTTCTGAACTCTAAGGCAGTTGGCAGAGACAATGGATTCTTCCCCCTGATGATGCCTTATGTCCATTTGGTTAAATGTGACACCTCTCTTTCTCACGCCCCCCGCACCCTCCCTCCTTCCGCAAACATTATGGAATGTCTCCTATGTGTGAAGCAATCTCCGGGAAGCCAGTGTGAAGAAACAGACATGGTCCTGCCATCATGGATGTCCTGAGACCAGCCACCTGACCGTGTTCTCTTGGCCTGGGGCCAGAAGTGCCGGCAGTGGCGGTCCTGAGACTGCTCAGCCAACGGTGCCTGGAGATCAGAGCATAAATGTCCAGGATTCAGTTCCAGCTGCCCACATGAGAACGCCCTGTCTGCTTCTCCTTCCCCTGCTTCCTGGGACCACCTCCCACAGAAACAACTTTGCACCCACCCCAGCACCCTGAGCAGAGCTGCACCGACAACAGAGCCTTGGTGAACAACGAAGGACAGTAATCACAGCAACATTTTTCCAGCCACCCTGTGCCGGGTCCCCTTTCAAGAGCTTCACACGGACAAATTCACCTAATCCTCACTTTGGCCTTATGGGGGGGGGTGCTGACTGTCACTGTGTGACAGAGGAGGAAACTGAGGCACAGAGGGTGTAAGCTATGTTCCCAAGGCTTTGGGTTCAGGAGTGGCAGAGCCAGGGTTCGGGTCCAGACCATCCGGACCGACTGACTCCAGAGCCCGTCCTCCGAACTGCTGCACACGCGTGCACGTGCGTACACACACATATGTATGTTGCTACACGCACATACGCGCACGCACACACACACATGCGTGCATTGTACGACATGCACGCACGTGCAGGCACATACAAGATGAGGGTGTTAAAGCCAAAGAGCTGAAATCCCGTCACACGCCGTCCGTGCAGAGGAACCTTCCAGATCGTACTGGTAATGCTCCTTGCGGTCTGGAGGCCAAGGCTCTGCTCGACGTGGAGTTCGCTTGCTGTGATTTCCTGGTCTGGGCCTCGAGGCCAAGACCACGGGCCTCTCCACGGGCCGTTGTGAGGATTAGGCGACACCTATGTGTGTGTGTGTGCTCGGAGCGTGCCTGGGATCCAGGGTCACAGGACTGCCTTTCCCTCTTTTCTCTGCCTGTTTTCTGTACGGACGAACAAGAATGATAACAGCTGCCCTTGAATTTTGTGTTTTAATACTTTAATGAAAATGCATTTGGTCCATGTTGGCCGATACACTTAAGCCCGTAGCTAAGCGGTCCCCTCTCAGGCTCCCCAGCGCCAGACAGCCCCCCCCCGTGAGCCTGGGGCATGAGTGCTTCTGCATGGTGTCATTGTTTCAAAGCGTCCTTGTGCTAAGCACCTGGTGACCCCCGGGGACTCACCCAGCCTTTGTCTCGCTGGGCTGGGCAGATAGGATCCAACATCACTGGGTCCTATTTTCTTCTTTTCTCCACCTGTTTATTCTCTCCATGATCCACAAGAAGATAAAACATTGCTTGGATTTTGTGTTTTTTGTTTTTTTGGTTTTTTTTAACTAAGATGCTGATTTTTTTTTTTTAAGATTGTATTTATTTATTTGACAGACAGAGATCACAAGTAGGCAGAGAAGCAGGCAGAGAGAGGAGGAAGCAGGCTCCCCGCGGAGCAGAGAGCCCAATGCGGAGCGCGATCCCAGGACCCTGGGATCATGACCTGAGCCGAGGCATTGGCTTTAACCCACTGAGCCACCCAGGTGCCCCTGGATTTTGTGTTTTAATGACTTTAATGACACACAGGAAATTGGGTGGCCTGGGGCCTCGGCATCAGAGGGGAGCTGTCCCCACGTGGACAGAGTGGGTGGGAGGGGCAGAGTTGAGGGTCGGAAAGAGGAGGAACGTGGGGCGCTGTCCTTTCAGCGATTTCTTCAGTGCTGTCTATCACCATGGTTTTGTCTTTCTGAGAACCGTGCGTGGGATCATCACAGAATATGTGACATCTGGGGACTGGCTCTGTCACCAGCACAATGCCTTTGAGATGCCTTCCTCTAACCTGCGTAGTGTCCCGTGGTATGGTTCACCATACCTGCTGGAGGACATTTGGGCTCTCTCCAGCTTTGGGGTTCTCATATCTTTGGGTTACTTTTGAGACTTTCACAACAATTATACTCTGGATATTGCAATGCCCCACAGAAAAGTGCTTCAGGGAGAAGCAGAGCTCTGCATCCGGCGTGTGTCCTTGCAGGGATGAAGATCTGAGGGTTTTAGGAAGATTCTCCCCGTCCCACCCCTGCCTCCTGATGGCAAGCCCGAATTTGTCGGGATGTTCACTTTAAACAGAGAACAAAATATTTCCAAGCCCCATTTCCAGCTCTACTACATACCTGAGGCAATCATTTCTGCCCCCTTCTTCTTAAAAGGACCTGAGAGGTTTTGGAAAGAATAAATTTCATTCTATAAGGAAACTTAAAATAAGAACAAAATCCAATGATCAAGGCACGGTCACTTCCGTTCCAGGTAACCCGACCAGAATACCTGGAAAAGGGAAACCCTTCTCTGTCCTCTGTCACCCAGATGGAAGGAACTGGGATTACAAAGAACCCGCAGACTCATGCCCTTTTCTGGTATGCGCTTATTTCGTCAAGCCCTGGTGGGTTTGGTTTTGCTGGAGGTTTAACAGGATTTCAGACTTGGGGAGTGGTCTCTGCAGATTTTCTCCTCCGTTTTCCTTTTGATGCTTAAAAATACCCCCATGACACCAAGAAAACAACCGTGGCTGAGAAGATTAGAATTACACAGGATGTAATTCCCTTTCCCGTGTGTCCCCCCGGGGGTGTGCCTTTCGTGCTTTAAGAGCCAAAAAGTGAGCTTCTTTTAAATAAAGTTGCAGACTTCACTACAGAGAAGAACAAGCGTCAGGGGGTGTCTGCCTGTGTCCCTGCGCTGGAGTGAAGCTGCTTGAGGGGAGGAAAGTTTCTCAGCCCCAGATCCCTGCTACGGCTCACCCTTCCCCAGCCCAAGGCTGCTCTCACGACCCCCACACTTCCCCCAAGGCTGTTCCTGGGTGCAAAACCCTTCACTGCAGGAGGCTGAGCCCAGCCAGGACCATGTCCAGCTCTCAGGGCTTTTGCCCCTTCTGGCCTGACCCCTCCTTCCAGCTTCCCCCCCGGAAGGGGTGCTCGTAGACCAAACAAGTTTGGCCATTGTTGTTGAGGGTAAGTGGTGGGTGCAAGGGGGTCCATAACAGCATTATTTTTACTATCATATATGTCTGAAAACCTCCAAACTATAAAATGAAAGTGTCAAGGGGCAAATTATAAACCCCAAATTATAAATCAAAGCAAATCCCAAACAGGACGCACATGTATTCTACATGGTGAGTGGTGGTTATAGGGTAGACTCCGGAGCAGGACCGTCTGGGTTCAAATCTAGACTTTCCACCTATCAGCAATTTGTGTGACCTTGGGCAAGTTGCTTAACCTCTCTGTGCTTCTGTTTCCTCCTTTGTGAATGGGGATAATTGTATCTACAGCATAGGAGTATTGGTTTCCTAGGGCTGTTGTAATACATCGCCACAAACTTAGAAACTTACAATAACACACATTTATTATCTTACATTGCAGAAGGGGAAAAGTCTAAAATCAGCCCACATTATTGCATTCCTTCTAGGGTCTCTCAGGGGAAATCTGTTTCTCTACCTTTTCCAGCTTCTAGAGATGAGAGGCATTTCTTGGCTCAAGGCCCCTTCCTCCATCCTGAAGGCAAGCAGCATGGGATCCTCTCTTTTCCTTGACTTCCTGCCTCCCTCTTAGAAGGACGCTCATGATTACATTGGGCCCACCTGGGTAATCCAGGCTCCTCTCCCCATCTCAAAAGCCTTAACTTAATCACAGCTGCAAAGTTTCTTCCACCGACCGAAAAAACATATTCATGGATTCCGGGGATTAGAATATGGACATCGCTAAGGGGACATTATTCATTGACCACGATGGGGTCATTGCGTTGAGGACTGTGAGGTGTATCTGCAATGTAGTAACCGTTAGTTAAGTATCAACTATTAATAATATGGTGATGATGATTATGGAGTGTAAATAAATTGATTTTTAAAATATCGCACCCATCAGAAAAAAAGTTGCAGCCAAGTACGGTCTGTAACTGAAGGAGAATAAATAGAACGTTCCTTAGAAGAAAACTGCCGTGCGTCTTTTGCCCACATTCAACTTCATCTCTTCTTCCTTCCTGTTGGCCGGGTAGTGGGTGTAATGGCTGGTGCTGGGGAGACTGTCTGAGACCATGAGGTAACCCAGGGATTGAAAGCCACTCGTGGCAGAGGAACAAAACAAAGAAATGTGGTTCCTTGAGAGCTCAGTAGAGCACCCAGCCCGACACCCTGGCACCAAGGCTTTGACCTGCCCACCCCCTAACCTGTTACATGAGACAACAATAAATGTACATTGTGTTCAGGCTTCTCTTATCTTGGGCCTGGGTCACTTACAGCAGGATGTAAATCTGCTGATACTTTAATTTTAAATCTGTTTCCCATAAATCATAAGGGATGTCAAGGACACGGAGAGGACTACAAAATGAAATAAGAAAACAGTCTACGTCCGGAGACCCAAAGGGCTTTGTTGGTCTCTTTTCAATATTTGGCACAAGGAGATAGTCAGTGTAATTATCCCAGTTTGTTCCAACAGGAGTTTCGTTTCTCTCTCTCTCTCTCTCTCTCTCTTTTTATCTTCTTTTTAAACATCATGATCCTTGATGAGGTAAAAACGGCATGAAAGAAGATTGAATCCAGGCTGTGATGCCCCATGTGGAAGGAGGTAGACAGGTCGAGAAGGAAAATACCGGCCTCTGGTGGTTCTGCAGACAGGAAAGCCTGGACTAGAGGCTGAGGGCGTGGAGACAGAGCAGGGCAGCCTCCCCCGAACCACGCTGAGCCTCTGTGGACAGAAAGAGAAAGAAAGATCGATCTCTTTTTTAAGATTTATTTATTTAGTTTAGAGAGAGGAGAGTACGAGCAGGGGGGAGAGGCAGAGGGAAAGGGAAAAAGAGAATCTCAACCAGACTGCCCTGAGTATGGAGCCCAACACGGGGCTTGATCTCATGATCCTGAGATCATGACCTGAGCGGAAATCAAGACTCGGACGCTCGGCTGACAGAGCCACCCAGGCGCCTCTTGTTATCTGTTTCTTAATCTCTGTGAGTACCAAGAAAGCGTAGGGCCATGTTTGCAAGGTGCTGTTCCCCTGTCTGTTCCCGTAAATGTCATGTAAGAGAGAGCCCTACAAAGAGGTGATTCTTTTTTTTTTTTTTTAAAGATTTTATCCATTTACTTGATAGAGATCACAAGTAGGCAGAGAGGCAGGCAGAGAGAGAGAGGGAAGCAGGCTCCCCGCTGAGCAGAGAGCCCGATGCGGGGCTCGATCCCAGGACCCTGAGATCATGACCTGAGCCGAAGGCAGAGGCTTAACCCACTGAGCCACCCAGGCGCCCCCAAAGAGGTGATTCTTAAATGGTCAAGAACGGGTTGAATTCTGAAAACACAATGCTGTTAAAAAATAATCCATAAAAACAAGGTGTGCCTGGGCAGCTCAGTCAGTGAAGCCTCGGATTCTTGATTTTGGCTCAGGTCATGATCTCAGGGTCCTGGGATCGACGGGGAGTCTGCTTGGGATTCTTCCTCTCCCTCTCTCCCTCTGCCGCATCCCCACTCAGGCACTCGCATGCTCTCTATAATAAATACATAAATCTTTTTAAAAAATAATCCATAAAAAGAATCCCAAGTGCTTCTTAAAACGATAAACTGAGTAAGGTGATTTTTACCTGAGACCCGAGCTTTCTCGGGCGGCTCCTTACTTAAAATGATCACTTTTTTTCTGCGCCCTTTTCAAGTCAGTCCGGCTGACCACAATCAGTAGTAAAAGTGTGACAAGGTAAAAGCCGTCATCATGCCCGCAATTTGATTGTGGTGGCTACGGGTGGCGTGAGTGAGCACGAGGTACACGGAGAGACAGGTAAGAACCGCGCGGCTCATTTCCCCACATTCACCGGCCTCCAGGGCTTACCATCTGTTAAACTTCCCGTCCAGCTCCACTCCCAGGTGGGGTGATATGAGGGGGACACAAAGAATGTCATCGTTAATTTTAGTCCTGAGCCCCAGACCATAAGAATCCCTGGGAAAGGCTTTAATAGTTAACCCTTCAACTATAGTCTTATTTCCTACAGATTTCTCAATATAATTCCTGATGTAATTCATGTGGATTTTTTTGAGGGGGAAAAGTAGGATTTGGATGAGAATGCTAGTCTCGCGACGCGTTCCCCTGGCCACTCCACCCGTGGGCTAGCCTCACTCCCACGGGAGGAGGCTGCGTTCGATATAAATGCAAAACGCCCCAGACACCTGGGATTATCTGTGCTTTGCATGAATAGCGACAGCAGCTTGCAAGTGGGCAGGACTTGGCGGGGAGGCCCCTGTCACAAATCCTCCGCCGCCACACCGCCACGCTCCCCCAGAGTGCCTGTGAAATCCACCTCAGTCGCTAATTTCACACTCCGGGTTCAGAGCTGTGACGAGCCCAGAGCGCAGCATTCTCATTTTCCTAGCGGTTTCCTGAACCCGCAGACAACCTTTTATGACATTTATATATTTTTTTAACCACCTTTTAAGAATTAAAACTCTCTGTTTTTCTTAATCATCTCTTTAATTTTGTGTCTACAAATAGCAAAGATCTTATTTTGTCTTTAGATCTTTTGTGAGGCTTTTCCCTGGCTCCGTTGCATTTTGTAAAAACCAAATGGATCGTTCGCATATTCCACATTTATTATTCGCTCTCCTGCGGTTTTCTAGATGATGGAGGCACTTGGATGCTTCTGTGATGAGCCCGGAGTGCATTTGAAATGCGCTGTTAAAAATATGCTTTTCATCTCCCTTCAGATCATAAAATGAATTTTCTTCTCTGGGCCTTGCAGACCTGAGAAATACTCTTCTGTTCTGGAATGAGTTACAAGACATAGGGGAGGATCCTTTGGGACATAGAGGGTGAGTCTGCGTTGACTCCTGGGATGAAACTCGTCTATCTTATTCACTGATGTTTGCTTAGAACCTAGCCTGGTAGCTGGTGTCAAATAGATCCTCGATAAATATTTGTTGAATGAATTCATTACTTTGTTCATGGAAAGTGGTGTCATTTTTCTTTAGGGATGTGTTACCTTGCATTTGGGTTGGTCCATCTTTGGGGTATGCATTTCATGTCTAGTGAAAGGTTGAACTCCCTGAGAGGGTCAGCCCCTTGTAGGACACCAGAGCTGCTCAATGTCGACACCACTGACATTTGTGCCAGATAATTCTTGTTGCGGGAGGTCCTGCTGTGCACTGAGGGATATTTACCAGTACCCCTGAACTCTCTCCACTAGATGCCGGTAGCTGGGGCCACCTCTAGTTGTTATGACCAGAAACGTCTGTAGGCACTGCCATTGTCTCCTGGGGGGCAAATCTGCTCCCAGTAAGATCACTTACACCAGTGCCACTGTAAGTGCCAAGAGAGTGCCCAATTTATCCTTATCGGGGGAGGAAGCAGGCTTCAGTTTTATCTCCCTTGAGGATTTTAGGCCATTGCTCTCCTCAAAGCTTGCATCATTCCTTCAGAAAGGACTTAGGGAGCACCTGATATATACCGTGACCCAGTTCGGGGGAGAATAGTTAGGCTGGATGGTGGGGGAAGGGCAAGAGGGCTCCATAAGGCGGGAGCTCTGTTGTGTTCACGGTTGCATCTCCAAACCCACAGAACATTCCCCGGTCCCTAGTAGGTGCTCTAGAAATATTTGCTATTAAAACACCTCCAAGAGGACCAGCATTTGAAACGCGGAGCAAATGATGATATTGATGATTCTGAACACACTTGTACAGGTTGCCCGTTTTCATTCTAAAGGGAAGAGATGGACAAATGGGTCCGTCAGGGAAATCTGGGAGTAGATCAGGCCCTGGACTGGTTCTGGAGACAATACTAATGACTCACCCTAGGGGAGAAAAGAGGTTCGATGTCACACACACATGAAGAAGAGGAAATGTGAGTCCAAGTCACAATACATTCCTCTGTCGACATTTGAAATCAAGGAAAGCATATACGCTTGTCTTGAATTCAAATAGCCTAGTGATGTGTATAAATCTCTGGGCAATCTCAATAGAAAAAAAAAGGTTAATAATGATAATAACATAGTAATAATAGCAACTAACAGTAATTGACTACCAATATGTGTGGTGCATTGTTTTATCAATCCCCCATGACTCATTTAACCCCCACAGGAATCATATCAGGTAGAGATTATCATTATCTCAATCAAACTGATGAGGAAACAGGATCAGAGAATTCACTTTCACTAAATCACTCATTTAATAAATGCCAGAATGGCATTTGAACCTGGGTAGTGTCCAACAAACTCTGAGTTCTTCACCGTGGTGTTGTCAAGGTCTTTAAGAGAGATAGAGTAACTATTTCAAGGAATTTAGAGGAAAAGAGAGATAGAATGGATACAACAATGGAGAATTCCAACAAAGCAATCAAAGACCTTACAATAGAGCTGAAAATATGCTGGAGAATTTAGAAATTCAGTACCTGAAATCAGAATTTCTTTGATGAGTATAATAGCAGGTTGGAAATCAGAGAAAAATCAGTGAACCTAAAGTCAAGCTGGTAGAAATTATCCAAACTGAAGTAAGGAAAGAAAAATTTAAAAAAGAATAACTTTCTAATAAAAAAAAAAAAGAGGGCCCAGACCCATGTAAGGCAACATCAAACAGTCAGCTATACATGTGATCAAAGATTCGGAGGGCAAGAGAGGAGGCAGTAGTGAAGGAATGATACCAGTAGTTATAATGGTGGCAAGGCACCCAGAATTGACGACAGACAAGAGACCACAGGTACAAGGAACCCTGTGAAGACAATGTAGGACAAACACGAAGAAAATCCTACTTAGGTACATCATAGTCAAACTTCTAAAAATCAAATGTAAAGAGAAAAATCTTACAACCCCGTAAAGAAAACACGTGATATTCAGGAGGCTAATCAAAATGGCTGACTTCTCTCACAAACAGTAGAGGTTATAATGAAGCAAAGAATATTTTTGAAGTGCTGGTGTTTAAAAACAATAGGGGGGTAGGGAAACCCAACTTAGACTTCTATGCCCAGCAAAAAATTAGTCTTCAAGAATGAATATGAAATAAAGATATTTGCAAACAAACAAAAGCTGAGAGAATGTGTCGCCAGTTGAAGTACACTATGAGGAATGGTAAAGGACGTTCTTCAGGCTGAGGTGAAATCATCCCAGATCCACTGAGAGGAAGGAAGAGCCACAGGAAGATAAAGACATGGGTAAATATAAAAGACCACTTAAAATAAATTAAATATTGACCAAGTAACAATAGTGACGTATTGCAAGGTTTATTACAGAACAGACTAGAGTGGCAAGTGGAATTATACTATAAAGCTCTTATTTGCTACGGGAATGACTATGTGACCAAGTTAAAATTAATTGCAATAAATTAAGAATGTATATTGTGGTCTCCGGAGCAACCACAGAAATATTAATTGTAAGGGCTCGGTGTAAAGACCAGAGAGGAAACACAGCGGAGTCATAGAAACACTTGATGAATTAGAAGAAGGCAGAAAAGGAGGAACAAAGAACCGATGAGACAACTGAATGCTTTACTTATAAGGTAGAGATCGTCAAGAAAGATAAATGAACCAAAAAAAACCAGACGCAACTATAAGCTGTGTACAAGAAACACACTTCATGCAAAAAATTAAAAAATTAAAAAACTGATAAACCCAGCAACATTGAAGAATCTCAAAAGCGTGACGTTAGGCAGAAGAGCGCCTATACATATAAATTCCATTTATACGAAGTTCAAGGACAGACAAAAACTTATCTTTGATCACTGACCATTAGAGGAGTCAGAACAGTAGTTACCTGGGGGGATGTCATGGACTAGAATAGGACACAAGGAAATTTCTAGTCGTGAAGAAAATATGTGTCTTGATCTGAGTGGGCGTTATGAAGATAAACACGTATTTCAAAACTCAGCATGCTGTGTATTTAAGATTGGTTTACTGTTACAAATTTTACTTTATGAAATGTGTGTTTAAAAAAATGTATGTGGGGGGGGCGCCTGGGTGGTTCAGCAGGTTAAAGCCTCTGCCTTCGGCTCGGGTCGTGGTCCCAGGGTCCTGGGATAGAGCCCCGCACTGGGCTCTCTGCTCAGCAGGGAGCCTGCTTCCCTTCCTTTCTCTCTGCCTGCCTCTCTGCCTACTTATGATCTCTGTCTGTCAAATAGATAAATAAAATCTTAAAAAAAAAATGTATGTGGGGACGGTGCCTGGGTGGCTCAGTCAGTTAAGCATCTGACTTTGGCTCAGGTCATGATCTCAGGGTCCTGAGATCGAGCCCCACATCGGGCTCCCACTCAATGCGGAGTCTGCTTCTCTCCCTCTCTCTGTCCCTCCTTCTACTAGCTCTCTCAAATAAAATCATTTTCAAAAATGTGTCTATACATATGTGTGTGTGTGTGCGTGCATAGGCACACACACACACACACTCACACTCACACTCACACACAGCCTTTCTCACCTCTTGCCCTGTACCTCCATCCCTGGTCAGGCTTCCCAGGAGCTGGAGGCTGAGATGGGGGTCAGCCAGGAGAAGAGTTGCTGGAGAAGTCTCCAGAAGAGGACCTGTGAAGAAGCAAAGGAAGCGGGGAAGGTTTCGGCATCCCCTGCTGGACCCCTGGCATCAGGATGTCTCTGCAGAGCTGTGCCCAGTTGAGGATAGGGACCCCGTGGATCTGTAGCCAAGTCAACCAGTCATGGGGCATGGGGTACTTCTGGGGGGAGGACGTAACCTACAGCACGGCGGCTTCCTTCCATGAAAGGACCCAGCAGTGAGCTGTCCTCAGCCAACACTCCTGGCCAGCAGGGGAACGAGCTCCAGGCTCCTGGAGGGGACGTGGGGTGGTATCCCACAGTGTCCACGGCAACCACCCTGGTCCCAGCCACCAGGCTGGCTTCCGGGGATGAGCACCAGCCCCCTCACTCGTCTCCCACTTTCTACTCTGGTTCTCACTGTGGTTTGCTTTCCCCACGGATACCAGAGGTCATTTAGGGCCATCCATCATGGCACATCAGATCTGGATCCTACATAAGTTGCTGCAGTGTCTCCCCATCATGTCTAGAATGAAATCCTTGTATGTGCTATGGTGAGTGCTGTGAAATGTGTAAACCTGGCAATTCACAGACCTGTACCCCTGGGGATAAAAATATATTATATGTTTATAGAATGAAATCCTTTACCCTGGCTCTCTCTGCCTGGTCACTGCCCTCCAGCCACACTCCAGCTCGGCGACTTTTGTGCACAACCTGGGGACCAACTCATCCTGGTTTGCCCGGGACATGCTGATGTCGCCATGGAAGCTCCTTCATCCCGGGAACCCACTGGGCTTCCGGCAAACCCAGATGGTTCGTCCTCAGACCTAACTGATTAAGGGTGAAACAAGGAACGACAGAGAGGCCAAGGTTTTGACTTGAAGAGCGGTGGGAGAGCACTGTCTGTGCTAGGGACACCCAGGGAGGGGCCGGTGTATCTGCCCTCCAAGCCCAGCCCAGGACAGGAAATAAACGCAAAATTGGACTCCCCCATTCCCAGGGGACCATCCCCAGAAAGCCCCGGGCCCGTGTACAGGAGGCAGGATGCGCTCCTCGGGGCCGGGCATGGATCAGAAAGGCGTGTCCAGGTGTGACTGCGGCAGATTCACCCAGAAGGTGTGTGTCTCGATCTCTTCACGGTAATTAGAGCCCTCGGCACATTCCAGCCACGGAAGACCCGAGGAGCTTGGATCTGCCAGGACTTGCTGCTCCCGGAGCCAAACCTGGGTGGCGTGTCGGGGCCAGGCCGCTCCCTGAAACGCACCCACCAGCTGTCCCAGGGCCAGCTTTTTGGGGTGTGAACCCCATGGACTCTGATATGTGGGAAGACAGAGAACGGGGGTGGGGAGTGGGAGAGATGAAACAAATTCTCTTACGGCCTAACTTGTTTCAGAGTGAAGATGAGCCTCTTTTGGCCTGTCTCCCCAGTGGGTGCCCCTGGTATCACGGGCAGGGTCATTGTCATCGTGTGGCACCATCAGAGACGTGGCAAGATTTAGTGTCTCTGGCTCATGCCCAACAGAGGTCGGGAGATCACCCCTTTCCCTAGCCACTGTGACAACCCAAAACACCCTACTCATTTCCACTGACCGGGCTGGCATGCAACTCTGAGGCTCCAAATGTCTCTAAGACTCAGTGTGGGAAGGAGGCCAGGGTGGGAGTCGGAGAGTGGGGGCGGGGCGCGGTCCTGGGGGCATCCCTGCCCGGGACAGGCTCTTCACAGGATACCAGGACATTGAGTCCTGAGCCTGTCAGAGAATCCCATTCATCCCTCACCATTTCTGCAAGGGGAAGGGGATGCTATTTGCTGAGCATTCAGCATCCCAAAATTAGACCCTTGTAACAAAATGTGAGAAAAGGAGAGAAGGGTTCGTGGTAGCCAGCCAGCAAGCATTCTTGGAACACTTGCTTTGTGTCAGTCACCGTGCCCGGTGTGGGCAACGCAAAGAATGGAAGTCACTGCCGAGACTCAGGGGCTCGTGGTCAACACAGAAATGTCGTCTACAGCAGCAACAGCCGTGAGAGCGAGCCCTGGGACAACGTGGTGTTCGTAAATGTGGAGGTGGCAGGCAGGCTGTTGTGGGTCTCTCGTCTATCGGATGCCTTCGTGGACAGTCATTTAAAGATGGGACAGGACGGGACGGGATGGGATGGGATAGAACAGAGTGAGTGTGATCGGATAGTGAAAGCAGGTGGTGTTCATGTGTCATCTCAGATATACAGATATGAGCATATATTGGCTTACGTGAGTATATACTGGTACAAAATATACTTCATCCTGTGGCTCCCGGACCAAAAAAAAAAAAATGCTTAGAAACATAAAGAGCTAATTTACATGACACAGTGTAAGCAAGGGGCTGCTTCTGTAATAATTGGTCTTAAAACAGGTATAAAAACGTGTCATGAATTGGAAACCCAACCGCAGATTTGGAAATCGTGCGCAGGCATAGGGAATTATAGAGCCACATCCGCTGACATGATTCTCCAACAACCGTGGAGGCAGCAGTGTGAGATCTTTCTTCTCCTTGCAAAGATGAGGAAAGTGGAGACTTAGCAAGCCCCAGAGACCCTCCAGAGGGCCCCCCCCCCGAGAGGCTCGAGCACCGGGCCTGGGTCCCGCAGATGTCCCCCCAGACTCTGACCCGGGAGGTCCTGCTGCCCCTGGTGCTCCAGAATGAGGCTTCCCCACGGCCCACCGTCTCCAGGCGGCTCTGCAATGAGAACAACAGGTAGTTGAGAAAACTCAGTTTGGGTGTTTGGAAGAGACTCCCCGACCAAGACTGCACGGGCACAAACTCCATAACTCCTCTCTTGCCAGAAAATCTTACTGCTGGAACTGCCCACGCTTTTCTTTAGTTCAGTCGACTGTCAGCTCCCAAGGACGCCGCCTGGTTTGAGCTCAGGATGTGGCAAAGGAAGCGAGTCTTCCTGGGGTTTATGCCACTGCCTCCTGGGCCTACCGCCCCTCAGAGCAAAAGAGCCAGAAAAAGAGGGAGGAGGAGGAAGGAGAAGCTGAAGGAGGAGATGAAGAAGAGAGAAGTGTCAGGATTTCTTCCAGAAGAGAAAAGCCAAATGAAACAGGGAGGATGGAGACCCCCATCCTGGCTGGGGATGGGCGAGCATCCCCCCACCCCCAGTTTATGTTCCATTCCCCCCCATGCAGGGGTGTGTGAGGAGGGGGTCTTTCCCACGCCGCCCCTCCCCCTCTGTGTCCCATGGTCTGTGGGTTTGGGGCACCCTCACGGAGTGGGTTCTGGAGGCTGAGCCGAGACAGGGACAGGTGGCTTCCCCCTTGCTGGAAGGTCAATGACACCTGTCAGGTGTGTCCGTGGTGTGTGCCCATGTGGCTATGCAGCTGCATGGTCAGAGCTGTGGCTTTGGGAGTCCTCCCCCGTCCCCTCATTTTCTCTGTCGAGAGAGCAGGTTGGACGGGGCGATGCTGGAGATTCCTTCCAGAGCATGGTACTCATCCAACAGGCATCTTTGAGCACCTGCTCTGGGACAGGCCCAGCTCCAGGCTCTGGGGATGCAGCCGTGATCCCAATCCTGCTCCCACAGACCTTGCACTCACGGCGGGAGATACACAATGACCTACATGGCAGACAATTTCAGAGACTGAAACATGCAAAGAAGGAATTAAACCAGGCTGAGGTACTGGAGGGACTGGCAGGCGGACTTGGATGGGGAGTCAAGGAGTGAGGAAGGGACATCTGACCTCTGTCCTAAAGAAGAAGGAGCCAATCTTGGGAGGGGTCAGGAAGGGGGCTCTGAGCACAGACCAAAGTAGACCCCGCCCTTCCCAGTGGGCCCTGTGTGACCCATGAAGAAGCATCATTCTTCCTGCCCCCATACAAAAGTCCCTCAGTTACATCCAGGGTTCATTTTGTTTGTCTAGAATAGTGGTTGAGAACGTGGACCCTGGTACCATGCTGTCTGGTTTCAAATCTCAGCTCTCTCCACTTACTATTAACCGAAACGACTGCTCTGAGCCTATTTCCCGATTTAGAAGTGGGGATGCTATAACAGGCTGTTGTGGGATCCAATGAATCAGTTCCCACACAGCACTCAGCCCAGGGTGGCACACGGTGGAATTTGTGTGACCCGACACCAAGTCTGTGGAGGTCAGAGCAGGCACTTTTAAACGAACCCACATTCAAACCAGACGTCTGGGGCATCTTCAATGATAAAATTTCTCCTTCTCAGAATGAGCAGGGAAATTAGTGCTCAGACGTGCAAACATCTGTATACTGTCTTGACACCAAATGGTCTTCTTGAAAACCAGTACTTGCCCTCAGACTGGAGACAGTAAATGCCAGGCTTGTCCTCACTGGGGATATGGGTATTACTATATTTGTCTTCACTGTGGGATTTAAGAAGGGGCTGGTGAACCGCAGACCCTAAGCAGGAAAGACCTGGGGGTTTATCATGGTGGTTACGAGTCAGGTCTCTGAGACTAGGTGTGGTTCCAATCCCGACACCACCACTTACCAGTAGTGTGAACTTGAGTAGATTTCTTAACCTGCCTAAGCCTGTTTCCTCATCTGTAGAGTGGGGATAATAATCATAGAGCAGTTATAAGGAGGGTGTCTCCTGAATCTATCCATCCATCTGACCATCTATCCATCCAACCATCCATCCAATCATCCATCCAACCATCCATCCATCCATCCATCCATCCATCTATCCATACAACCATCCATCCATCCAACCATCCATCCATCCATCCATCCAACCATCCATCGACCATCCATCCATCCATCCATCCAACCATCCATCGACCATCCATCCATCCATCCATCCAACATAGCACCACAGGAACGTGAGTTCTCATCACTCATCTGATCATCCCCACCCAAGACAAGCGAGAACAATCTGAAGTCCTCAATGCTTCTGTGGTTTGCACGCAAGCCTCAGAAGTGTTGGAGGGAGGACTTTGCCAGTCCAGAAATCACAGAGGCCCTGCAAGAACCCACTGAGCTTCTACGGCCCCTACCCAATGCCCATACCTGAGAAGGAGGTGGATTTCCTTGTTCTGGTTACACTGCACTTTGGGGGACCTTGTCCCTATTGCGGCAGCCACGGCCATTCCCTCCCACAGACTGTAGGGACTGCAACTAGTCAGACTTCTTGCCTTGTCGCTCTTTTCCTCCCGTCCTGCTGGAGTCCTCTTTGCAAACTTCCCAGTTCAAACCGCTCGACAAGCCTCCAGCTGCCTTCTTTCCCTGTGGCCCTCAGAAAGTGACTGCTCTCCAGCAGGATCGCCCCAGCCTTGCGGCACAGAAACCCCGCTGTGGAGGGAGACTGCCGGCTGAGTGCTGTCCTTGGTCCCTAGAAAAGCCCCACGAGACACAGAGGGGTTCCACCATAGCAGTGAAAGAGCCAGAGATTAAGCCGAGACGTCAGAATCAATACTCAGAGGGCGTGATGAAAAGACAAGCATGGTTGGCACCAGAACATGACTCTTCATTGAGCCTCTGCCTACATTTGTACATGTGACAAGGAAATTCGTGACAGCGTGATAAACCTTCAAGATGAATTAATTACCCCTGCAGCCTGCCCCTCCCCTGTGTCGTTGAACCCACTCTCCCCCCCATCCCCACCCCCAGAGGGATCCCAGAGTTCCCCACTCATAGCACAGCCAGCTGTTCAGGCTCCCCATCCCCAGCCGCTTCTTGGTCTCTGAGCGAGTTTGTTTTCTGGCCCCTTCTATGGAGAGGCCGCAGGAAGAGAGCGGAGTGAGTCAGTGCAAAGCACGGGGGAGGGGGTGGGTATCCGCAGAGAGACCTCTTCTGCAGAAGAGACAGAAGGAAATAGATGGGGGTGGGCATAAGTAGAGTTGGGGTTGAGGGATGTTGGTGTCCTCTGTGGTCTGACCTGTGGCTTCCCCTGGGAAAGCCCTGCGCTCCCCCAGGAGGCAGGAAGGGAAGGAGAAGGGGGTCATTGCGGGGGGCGGGTGTTCAGGAGAGGCAGCAGACCTGAGTAGGATGTGCTGGCCTTGGTGGGCTGAACTGAAGCCTTGAGTACAGGGGAGGGATGTCACCTGGGGGCTTCCAACCATGAGACATGGGAGTCCCTGGGACTCGGCAGGGAAGCTCTGAGAGAGGAGTCCATGGGAGACCGGGAAGCAGGGGAGACAAACACCCCCACAGGGTACTTTCTGCAGGAGGGAAAATGCAGCCCTGGGAGCAAGCCTGGGTTGTCGCTGCTGCACAGACACCAAGCACGTGGGTCAGGGCACAGGGAGAGGGCAGTGAGCAGGAGACACCAATGGGCCACCAAGCCTCCGTCCTTGCAGGGAACAAAGGGAGACAAAGTGACACAGACTGGTGTGTTCCTGGGTGTGGGTCCCGTCCGGCGAGATCTCTGTAGACAGGGGGGGCTGGGCAAGTAGGATGTCCAGGACTGGCTCTACGTGGCCACTTCGGGACTCGTGGTCTCCTCAGTCTGCCGCTGGGCTGCCCCGGACTCCGAGCCTCAGCCCCCCCGCACGAGGGCTCTGGCCTCCCCTGCTCTCTGACTCCTGTGACTGGGTTGAGCACCAGGTCTCCATCTGGGCTCCTGGCCCCCTGCCCACAACC
>NW_022631977.1:0-20406 GCF_010015895.1 Lontra canadensis
CTCATCTCTATGTTCACTAGTAAGAGATGCAAACATTTCAACATTATTAAGGTGTTCTGTTTCATTGATCGCATCTATGAAGCACACTGGAGAAAAAGAGGAAGTAAATAGAAGTTTCTCCATTAACTTGGATGTCACTATGGTCTTGCTCTCCAGGTCGGTGCAAAGCCCCGGAACACCTTCCATTTGCCAAGCTGGCAAATGCTACGGACGAGTATGAGTTTCCCATCGGGACATTTCTGAAGTATGAGTGCCGCCCTGGTTACTATGGGAGAGGGTTCTTTATCACCTGCCTACCCAACTCGGTCTGGTCAAGTGCCAAAAACAAGTGTCAGCGTAAGTACCTCTGGACTGAGAACTCTGTGTCAATCAGACATCCGTAGAGCTGAATCAATTGTTCAGATTTTGGAACTAAGACACGTACGATTATTATGTTTGCCTCGAGTAGAGTACATGTGACAATTATACTTTCTGTCACACCTTCTTACTGCTCTGACTTGCTGGCACCTCCATTACAAGGTCACTTCATGAGAAATGACCTTCACAAGACACAATGCAGGAAAAAGCTCCATTCAGTAGGAGTTTCCCATTGTCACCATTGAAACTACATCACCAATGACTCAGAAAAGGGAAGAAAAAAGTAGGTGGGGAGAGAACCCCGATTTCGAGATCTCTGATTTAAGCTGGTTGGATGACAAAATAACCACTTTGGTAAAAAGTAAAGTTTGCATTTTTCTGGGGTGCACAACACAGGGAAAAGATCAATGAGGAGGGGAGGTCTGTTTTTGGAAGTGGAGCTTAGTAGGTGGCTGACTCTCAGGCAGTCGTGTTAGTTTCTCTGAGATGGCAAAATCTGCGGAACCACAAATACTTTTCAGTAAACTCCATCCAGGTTGGGACCTTATGTGCTTACTGAGAGAAGTTCGGCTTGTTCTATACCCAATCCCCCAATTCTGCTTCTCCCCCATAGGGAGATCATGTGGAACTCCTCCAGAACCCGCCAATGGCAAAATGACTGTAAACGGAGATGCCCGGTTTGGATCAACTGTTAATTACGCCTGTAATGAAGGGTGAGTCGGCAGCAGCATCATTTGGGTTGACAGTTCCAGAGCTATAGCACCAATCTCTAAACAAGAGTCTTAGAAAGTCTTCCTGTCCATTCAAACCATAGCAATAAGATTTCTAAGTAGACATGGTGGCTTGAATCCAGGTATTAAACTACATTTGAAAAGACTAAACAAACATTTGAAAAATAGGAAGCACCTGTATCTGTGCTAGAAACTTGGGGGTGGGGAGGAAAGATGTCTAGGGCACACCAAATTCATGCGCCTAGAACCAAGTGAAACGTTCACTAAATGGCAAGGACCAGGTCTCTAAAGAAGCAAATGGAACAACCATTAGTGGCTCTGCGCACATATTCCCACCCCAAAGCAACAAGAGCTGGAGATGGTGGACTCAGAAGTGGGAAAGAATGACTTGTTTAGGATGATGGAACCCTGAGGTGCAGAGGCAAATCTTGATTGTTATAGCCCCTCTCCAGAAAGGTGCACGGTGCAGACATTTGCTGTGGCTTATCCTTAAAGGAGATAATCAATTATCTGCTTTGCCTTATATCTTAACTTTTGCTTTTAAAAAAAAAACTTATTTATTGCTTACTTAAAAGACATATAATGTAACATAAGTGATCATTAAAATCAGGAAGAAATAAAGTGAACTTCAGGGTATATGCTATCCACCTTAGGATATTGCTAGAACCTTAGGAAACATTGCTAGAACCTTAGACGTCTCCACTGTGCCTTTCCCAGTTCCCATTCCTCCACCTCCAGGATCTCTCTGGAAATGTATAGATGTATAGATCAATAGAACAGAACTGAGAACGCAGAAGTAACCCCACACACTTATGGTCAACTCCTTTTCAGCAAGGGTGCCAGGACAATCCAATGGTGAAAGAATAGTCTTTTCAACAACTGGTCTTGGGACAACTAAACAGCCAAATATAAACCCACAAAGTAGGAGGAATGAGTATCATGAATCATGTTAACAGATTAAGCCTGAAATATTTGAGTAACTCCACTTGGTCTAGAAGTATAGTAAATATTATCTCTGCATTCCTACATTTGTTTTGTAATATCTTCTTTCACATGTTTTCCTTTTATTCTCATAGGAATGATAGGCTTAATAATGTTCCATTCTCAACCTGTCCTCGTCTGGCTTTACAGCCAATTTATCTATATAAAATGAGCAGAGCGTGGTTCTTTTCCAAAGCAGGCTGGATCTGTCCATCTTTTTTTCTAATATCTTCTGGTATTTCTGTGTTCTTTTAAATATATTTGAGGCTATGTAATTAAGCGCATGCACATTGAATACTTCCAAGAGCATTAAAACTTATTGTAGTGGTTTGCTCCTTCTTTCTAATAATGCTTTTCAGTTAGTCTATTTGTGTGTACACTTATACTCCTATTATATATTTAATATAACTACATTGCTTTTTGATTATTTACCCACTCTCCTTAAATCTTTTGACTTTTTACTCTCCTGTATCATTCTATGTTAGGCGAGTCTCTGATAAATAATCAATAGTTAGATTTCCTTCATCCAGTTTGATAATGTCTACCTTTTAACTAAGGAGTTTAATCCATTTGCTTTTAATGTAACTACTAATATTTAAAATTAATGCCTACTACCTGATTTTGTGTTTCTATTTATACCAATTTTATAGTTTCACACTTCCTCAACTTTTGTGTTCATTAGGTTTTCTATTCTTTTTCCATTCTGTCCTTCACTAGCTTGGAAAACAGAGGCTCTATTTCTAAGAAGTTCCTCTGGAAATTTTAACTTGTATACTTGAGAAATGCAAAAGTTAATCCCTACATTTATCTCCCTGCTTGCAACACATGGATGTAAGAAAATTTCAACAAATTTGCATTTGCAAATATAGTCAATAATACATTGAATTTATGTGATCCCATTCACTTATGAATTTGTGTAATCAATATAGAAAGCTAGAAGTTAAGGGGAAAATGTAAAGGGCTAGCATTGTAGCCCAATGACTCAATCTTGACCTGAAAAAGATGGACAAAAGAAATTCAGATGGATCTTAATGGATTTAACCCAGTAGGATAAAAATTTTTAAGATAGATTGAACATTCAAAAATCAATCAACATGATCAACTCTATAAACAGGCTAAAGAAGAAAAATATATGCCCCTAGCAATTGACAGAAAATGCAGTTGGCAAAATCCAGTGTCAATTCGTGACAGAAACTCACAGCAAGTTAGGAATAGCCTTGAACAAGTCTGAAATCTAGGTGTCAGCAGGTTGGTTCCTACTGGGAGCTCGGAGGAAGAATCCATTTCGTGCTTTTCTCCTAGCTTCTGGTGCTTGTCAGCTGTCCTTGGCATCATGAGCTATAAACACATCATTCCTACCTCTGCGTCTGTCCTCACATGGCTTTTCCTCTGTCTGTGTCAATGTTTTCTGTCTGTCTCCTTGTCCAGATTTCCTTCTTCTTCTGAGGACAACAGTCATTGCATTAGGGCCCATGTTAATCCAGTATGACCTCATCTTAACTCTGTTATATCTGCAAGACCGTGTTTCCAAAAAAAGTCAGATTCTAAGGTTTCAGGACAGGAATTTGGAGGCACACGAACAGACATTTCACTGAAGAGAGTTTATCGATGGAAAGTAAGTACAGGAAAAGATATTCAGCTTCATTAGCCCTTAGGAAAATACAGATGAAAACAACAGTGAAACAATATGACACATATATCTGAGTGGCAAAAATACAAACTAGTGAAAACAGCAGATGCTAGCGTGGTTGTAGAGGAACTGGATTACTCGTTCATTGCTGATAGGAACAGAAACTGGTTAACCCTCCCTGGATAACATAAATGAGCTATCAAGCCATGGAAAGCCGGGAGGAAACTTAATTGCATTTTACTAGGTGAAAGAATCCAGTCTGAACAGGCTCAATACTGTATAATTCCAGGGAAGTGGCATTCTACAAAAGAAAATATGGAGTAAAAAGATCCGTAGTAGCCAAGGGGTGGGAGGAGGGAGAGACGAATAGGCAGATCTCCGAAGATGTTTAGGGCAGTGAAACTACTCTGTGTCATTCTGTTAGGGTGCATCCATGTCAACATGTGTTTGTCTAGACCCACAGACTATACAACGCCAAGACTGAACCCTGCTGTAAACCATGGACTACAGGGGATAATGATGTGTCAATGTAGGTTCATAGTTGCGAGCCACTATACCAGTCTGGTGGGGGATGTGGATAATGTGGGAAGGAATGCATGTGTAGGGAAAGGGAGTATATGGGAAATCCCCTGTATCCTCTGGCCAATATTACCATGAACCCAGAACAGCTCTTAAATATAGTCTGTATAAAAACTGAATACTTGTAAGCACACTCACATACCCACAAATTAGTACAAACAAAACTGAGGAAGTCCGAATAAAATTGGCGATCATACCTATGTCAGAATCCTGGTTTTAATATTTTACTACAGTTTTGCAAGACATTATCCATGGGAGAAATTTACATTTTCCAAGTCTTATGGCACACTTTGAACAGTTTGTGGCATACTAAGTGAGAATTGCTGCCTTTAACGTTTTACATAGGAAATCCGTGTTCACCTTGTTTTGTTCTGCTTGGATTTCCTTTGGTTCTAGTTTGAAGAATCTTAAACATGTTAGGCTTAAATTAAAAGGTAGCTCAGTGTAATTAAGAGCAGAGGACCCATTTAGCTTAGACATCCGAATAAAGATTAAAATTTGGGAAAGTGGTAGTATACTGTCACAAATTGTGATATATATATATACTATGTCATGTAATATGTATACGTAGTATATGTATACATATATGTACATATATATACACATACAAAGTATATACCATGTCATACACTATGACAAATGGAAATTGTCCTTCTGAATTCTCCGGGATACACTCTCTTGTAAGTAGCCACTTCAGTGGGAAAATAACATTCATTCTTCTTTCCCTCTAGATACCGACTTATTGGTAAGACCTCTATTGCATGCATCATCTCAGGCAAGACTGTCACCTGGGATGACGACCCACCTATTTGTGAGAGTGAGTTGAAATAGTCCTTGTTCTTACCTTTTCCAGTAGATTCTAAGTTTCCCCCTGAAGTTATACAAATCTTAAGTGGATTCCTTTTGTGCATTCTATCCCTCAAAACCTATGTGGTTTCTGGCAACTGTTTCCTTATGTTTTTGCCTTATGTCGTGCCTTTTCTGAATCTGGGGACTTAATGCGTAAAAGCCTTCAAACCTTACTTTTCCTTCAATTAATTCAGAATGACGTTGATTGTGCCACCCCCAGTGTAACAGTCATTCTGCTTGGCAAATTGGTCAAGATTTTTCTAAAGCGATGCTCTCCAAGGCTGGTGAAGCTGTGGATCAATCAACACTCGCACATACGTGGAGGTCCACAAAACCTCTTGAGAGGCACCATGTGCCATAAGCCTCAAAATGGACATAGACTTTGACCCACTTCTTAGAATTTATACTTGGGAGATAAATACAGACTTTTCCTAGGAATTCACTATACCCTTCTCATTGCTTCATTCATTATAATAGCAAAAATGTTAAGGTAACCTAAATAGCTATGGATTGGAAAGTACAGGAAGGAAAGAGTCTTGTTAAAAATGACTATCGAGAATTCCTTAAGAAACATGAATTGAGCCCCGCAGAATTAGAAGAGATACATCCAGGGGCACTTGGGTGACTCAGTCTGTTAGATGTCTGACTCTTGGTCTCAGCTGAGGTCTTGAGCTCAAAGTTGTGAGTTTGAGCCCTATCCTGGACTCCACACTTTGCTTGGAGCCTACTTACAAAAGAAGAGGAGGAGCTAGAGGAGGAAGAAGATGAAGAAGACAAAGGAGGGGGAGGGAGGAAGAGAGGAGGAGAAGGAGAAGAAGGAGGAGAAGGAGAAGAAGAGGAAGAAGAAGCAGAAGAAAGGAGGAGGAGTAGAAGGAGGAAGAGGAGGAGGAGTGGGGAGGGACAGGAGGAGAAGAGGAAGAAGAGGAACTACATCCATACACTGGAATGTTATTCAGCTAAAAATAAGAAAAACAAAAGAACAAAGAAACACAATGTCATGGAGAAACAATTAATGATATATAAACATGTAAATTATATGCTTTTATGTGAAAAAAAATCAGATGACAAAACAGTACTCTGGCTAGATCTCTTTATTTAAAGGTAATACACCTATATCTATTCCTAGATTTTCATCTTTATTTCTAATTCTTTAACCTTTTTTTTTTGAGATTTATTTATTTATTTGACAGAGAGAGACACAGCGAGAGAGGGAACACAAGCAGCGGGGTGGGAGAGGGAGAAGCAGGCTTCCCTCCAAGCAGGGAGCCTGATGCGGGGCTCGATCCCAGGACTCTGGGATCATGATCTGAGCTGAAGGCAGCCAGCCACTTAATAGCTGAGCCACCCAGGTGCCCCTCTTTAACCTTTCTTATACTAATCTTTCCTGAATGGCTTCAAGCCTCTTTGGTGAATGTGGGACGAAACTTCGGTATACGTTCTGGTCATGTAGCAGCATGCTTTCTCAAGATGATAATAAAAAAAAAATTTTTAAAAAAGGAAAAAGGAAAAAAGAAGAAGAAGAAGAAGAAGACGAAAGAAGAAGAAGAAGAAGAAGAAGAAGAAGAAGGAGAAGGAGAAGGAGAAGGAGAAGGAGAAGAAGAAGAAGAGATGAAGAAGAAGAAGAAGAAGAAGGAGAAAAATCTATCTTCTATTCATTAGTGCTGCTTTGAGTCTGTCCATAGGCTCCCAAGTCTGGGAAATGGTTGATGAATAACCATTACTTTTTTTTTTTTTTCAGTGATTCAATCAGAGGTAGATTTTTTCTGCTTGTAGCCATCAAATAATACTTAACTGCACTCTTCATCTATTTCAGTTTTAGAGGATCCACAACAATTAGCCAGGGACAAAGATCTCTGCAGGCAAGTCATTCTGATCTCTGTTTCAGTTGCCTCTGGCTATTAAGTGCTGCCACTTGGCTCCTGCCAGCCTGAGGTCCTTTGGTCTCCACTGAATTCAGGAAATCAGATCAATAACAAAGCTCCCAATGTCACCAAGGTCATTCCCAGCCTACAGAGAATAGCCATCAGAGAGTCTATCAAGAATACGGAAAATTCCCCAGGAATGTATTTCTCAAAGCCTTGGGTGAAAGGATAACAGGTGTCTCTTGGAACACCCCACCCCCCAGGCACATAGTTAAGGGTGGACGAACAGGGCTCACTAAGCCCACTCTGGCATTGCTAAATCCATAAGTCATAGGATGTCTTCCTCAGGACTACACTAAGAAAGGTCCTGTATTTCAGCTTCATTTAATGTAGGTCAACCTCTAACTAACACAGTGAATTCACAGTCTTAATTCTTTTTCTTTTTGGGGATACCTTCTTGCCGGTCCTAATTGGTGCCCCCCTCTTTCCCCCCCAACCACCACCCCAGCTCCACATCCAGGTCTTTCAGGACTTAAATCAGGTTAAAGAACCACAATTATGGTGAAGTATTAAAGGTAGGTCCTGAGGAAGATCAGCAGTCCCTGAAATTGGAGTTGCCAGATTTAGTAAACAAAAAGACAAGATAGACAGTTAAACTTGAATTTCAGCACAGCAACACATATTTTTGTATTCTAAATATGTGCCTTGCAGTATTTGGGATAGACTTATATTTAGAACTAGCTTTCGTTGTTTTTCTGAAATTCAGATCTAACTGGACATCTGTGTTCTTCTGGCAACCCTACCAGGGCAGCTACTCAGGACAGGTCATTTACAGGTTCTTTGAGCAAAGGGAGGCTTACCTCCTCACACAGGGGAGGAGGGGCTGCTGCTTCTAGCAAAGGAGGCTCAGCAGAATTTCCAGGTACAAGGTATTCAGCATCCTTAGATTCTACCCATGTATCTCCATCTCAATTTTTTTTTTAAGATTTTATTTCTTTTTTGACAGAGAGAGGGACAGCAAGAGAGGGAACACAAGGGGAGTGGGAGAGGGAAAAGCAGGCTCCCTGCCCAGCAAACAGCCCCACACAGGGCTCCATCCCAGGACCCTGGAATTCTTTTTTTTTTTTTTTTTTTTTTTTTTAATATAAACAGGACCCTGGAATTCTAACCTGAGCCGAAGGCAGACATTTAAGGACTAAGCCACGCAGGCACCCCTCTCCATCTCAATTTTTAGAGTCCTCCTTTTCCTAATCAATGCTCAGACTTTAACATAAGAGAGGCTGTTAAGTTGTGAAGTCAGTTTACCTTGGAATCCAGTCACAGGATTAGATGTTGGATTTGTTCTTCAGAAATCTGGGCTCTGTAGCTAAAACACTGCAAGTTTCTTTTTGGGCAGATAATAGAAGCGTTCAGAGGCAGACCCTGAGCAGTTATTTAAAGCACTTTCTTTCCGTTAAAGTCTTCAATGCACTTAGAAGTAACCAACCAACAAACTCTTCTACCTTCCCTCCCTCGTCCTCTCTCTGCCTCCCTTCCTTCCACTCCCTCCCTATTTCTTTCATATACTGTCTAGGAGCACCACTAACATATTTGATGTTGTTGGGGATACAACATTGATATTGCTGGGTATCCTGCTCTGGTTCCCCATCTCAAAGGGAAAGTTTGAAATATTTCACCATTAATGTAGTATTTGCTATAGGCTTTTCGTAGATCCCCATTTTCAGGGAAAGGAAATTCCCTAATATTCTTCATGGCTAAGAATTTTTTGTCATTAAGTTATGTTGAAGTTTATCAAGCATTTGGGCTACATATCTGGAAATAATCATATTGTTTCTCCATTACTCTCTTAATGGAATGAATTGTTTTCATGACTTTTTTTAATGTTAGTTTTTGATGTAGTGTTCCATGATTCATTATTTGCATATAACACCAGTGCTCATTTCAACACATGCCCACCTTAATACCCGTCACCAGCCTAACCCATGTCCCTCATGCCCCCCTTCCCTCTGAAACCTTCGGTTTGTTTCCCGGAGTCCATAGTTTCTCATGGTTCATCTGCCCCTCTGATTCTCCTTCCCTTCAGTTTTCCCTTCCTTCTCCTAATGTCCTCCGTGCTAGTCCTTATGTTCCACAAATAAGTGAAACCATATAACAATTGTGTTTCTCTGCTGGACTGATTTCACTTAGCATAATCCCCTCCAGCTCCATCCATGTCGATGCAATATTCATCATTTCTGATGGCTGAGTAATAATCCTTTGTGTGTATGAACCACATCTTTATCCACTCATCTGTTGAAGGGCATCTCAGCTCCTTCCAGAATTTGACTATTGTGGACATCGCTCCCAGGAACATTGGGGTGCATGTGACCCTTCTTTTCACTACATCTGTATCTTTGGGGTAAATACCCAGTAGTGCAATTTCTGGATCATAGGGTAGCTCTATTTTTAGCTTTTTGAGGAACCTCCATAGTGTTTTCCAAAGTGGCTATGCCAGCTTGCTTTCCCACCAAGAGTGTAACTCAACCATTCTCTTACACCAAACACAAAGATAAACTCAAAATGGATGAAAGACCTCAATGTGAGACAGGAATCCATCAAAATCCTAGAGGAGAGCATAGGCAGTAACCTCTTCGACATCGGGCCACAGCAACTTCTTCCAAAACGCGTCTCCAAAGGCAAGGGGAAAAAAAAACAAAAATGAACTTTTGGGACTTCATCAAGATCAAAAGCTTCCACACAGCAAAGGAAATGGTCAACAAAACTAAGAGGCAACCCACAGAATGGGAGAAGATATTTGCAAAGGACAGTACAGATAAAGGGCTGATATGCAAGATCTATAAAGAACTTCTCAAACTCAAACCCAAAAAAACAAATAACCAAATCAGAAAATGGGCAGAAGACATGAACAGACACTTCTCCAGAGAAGACATACAAATGGCTAACAGACGCACGACAAAATGTTCAACATCATTAGCCATCAGGACAATTCAAATGAAAAGCACATTGAGATACCACCTTACACCAGTCAGAATGGTCAAAATTGACAAGGCAAGAAACAACAAATGTTGGAGAGCACGTGGAGAAAAGTCAACCCTCTTACACTGTTGGTGGGAATGTTTTCATTACTTTTTGAAAAGCAAGCTGATTTTGAATTCTAATCGTACCTTCTTGGCATAAAATGACTTGGTCATAAGATTTTATAATTCTTTTATGTTGTTCAATATACGTAATATATTTTAGATGTTTTTCAGATATAATTTATGTATCATAAGACTTACTCTTTTAAAGTATAAATTTAATGATTATTACTGTATTCATGCAGCTGTGAGACCAGCGCCACTAATTCTAGAACACTTTTATCATTCCATTCCTATTGATTTTTAGAGAGATTTGACTGTAGTATTTTTCCCTGGAAAAACCCTTAGAGGGTTTTTTTTTTTCCTCTCTTTTAAGATTTTCTTTATCTATCTGACAGAGAGAGAGAGAGCACGAGACCATAAGCAGAGGGACCAGGAGAGGGAGAATGCAGACTCCTCACTGAGCAGGGAACCCAACACAGGGCTCAATCCCAGGGTCCTGGGATCATAACCTGAACCAAAGGTGGACGTCCAACCAACCTTAGGGGCATTTCATATCAAACTTATGATCGTCTCATAAAGCCAGCTGATAGTTTTCCATATATTTGTTTCCCTATAAGAGTTTAGGTGATATTAGCATTATTTCTTCCATAGATATCTGAAAAAAATTCACCCATAAAGCCATATCTCCTGGAGTTTATGCTGTTGGGAAGTCTTTTTTCCAGCACATTTTTCATACACTGTAGACTACATGTGTATATATATACATATATATGTATATATTCATACCTCGTAGACTTTATATATATATATACATAGTTAGATAGATATGTACATCTATATGTACATATACACATAATATAGTACACAATATTAATATTGTGTACTATATTCACTTCAATGACTCTTTCCTAAGTGAACACCCGCATGTAAACAGCACTCCGAGAAAATTTAGTCCGTTTTACCACCTCAGAAGCCTCCCCTATGCCCTTTCTCAGTTACTGCCTTCCCAAAGTGACCATTTATTGGGGTTCTATCACCAAAGATTAGTTTTGGCTCTGCTTGAATTTTACATTAAAGGAATCAAAAACCATGTACTCTTATGTGTCCAGCTCCTGTTAAATGATATGTGTAGGAGATCATTCACGTTGTTGCATGTAAGATTAACTGGATCTTTTTCATTGTATTATATTTCATTGTGTGAACTTAACAATTAATTCATAAATTCAGCTGTTTATAGGTCAGTAGTATTTTATGCGTGTGCATAGGCAATAAATGCACACATATACACACATGTAAATATTCAAATGTCTATATATATGCGCAGCTGGATAAAACGTTTACATGTTCTATGTAAACAGTGTTGACATTTCTCTAAGTGGAATTGTTGGGTATGAACGTGGTCAGTCTTAATAGATCCTGCCCAAAGATTTTATACAGTGAGTGGACAAATTTACTCTCGCACCAGAGGCATATGAAAAGTCCAGCTGTTCCATATCTCTGCCAACCTGGTATTTATCACGTGTTTAAATTTTAGCTGGGCTGGTGGCTCACTGCTGCTTTCTTTTGCATTTTCCAAAAGACTGAGGATGCTAAGCACCTTTCATATCTTTGTGTAGTGCCTGTTCAAAACTGTCTTCCAATCTTGCTAGTTTGTGTATCTCTTTATTGCTTTGAGGAATTCGTTATCCAATCTCAGATTTTCCAGTAAGCCTAACACACATATTTTCTTCAGGCTAAAATTCATCCTTTGCTTTCTTATGATGTTTCTTGATGATAGATAATGTGCACTTTACTAGTGTCCTTTAATAAGACTTACTATGTCTATCCTTTCTGGCCACTACTTTCTGTGTTCTCCATAAGAAAACTTTGCCCATCATTTTATCTTTCAAGTTAAGTCTGTGATTCATCTCAAATTAATTTTTCGTATGGTGTAGAGTCTGGTCAAGGAATTTGTTTGCTCATTTTGTTTCTTTGTTTTTCCTAATGGATAGGCAATTCATCTAATACCTTTTTTTTTAAAATTCAATTAGCCAACATATAGAACAGCATTAATTTTGAATGTAGAGTTCAATAATTCATCCGTTGCATATAATGCCCAGTATTCATAGCAGTAATATCCACAATTGCCAAACTGTGGAAGGAGCCAAGTTGTTCTTCAAATGATGAATGGGATAAAGAGGATGTGGTACATATATACAATGGATATAAAGGATGAATAGCCACCATTGGCATCGTCATGGATGGAACTGGAAGAGATGATGGTAAGTGAAATAAGTCAAACTGACAAGGACAATTATCATATGATTTCACTCATGTGTGGAACATAAGGAATAGCATGGAGAACCATTGGGGATGTAGGGAGAAGTGAATGGGAAGAAATCAGTGAGGGAGACAAATCACGAGAGACTCTGGACTCTGCAAAACAAACTGAGGGTTACAGAAGGTAGGTGGGTGGGGTGACGGGGTAACCAGGTGATGTTTATTAAGGAGCACATGTATTGCAATGAACACTAGTTGTTATACACAACTAATGATTCGTTGAACACTACATCAAAAGCTAATTATGTTGGCTATTTGAACATTATGAGAAATAAAATGACACCTGCAAAAACAAAAACAAAAACAAAAATAGCAACCTTCGGTTTGTTTCCTAGAGTTGAGACTCATGGTTTGTCTCCCTCTCTGATTTCTTCCCATTCAGTTTCCCTCCCCTCCTTTATGATCCTCCGTGCTGTTTCTTATATTCCATATATGAGTGAAACCATACGATAATTGTCTTTCTCTGATTGACTTATTTTCCTCTGCCTAATACCACATCTTTTTTCTCCATTCATCTGTCTATGGACACCTCAGCTCTTTCTATAGTTTGGCCATTGTGGACATTGTTGCTGTAATAGCATTTATCTAAAAAACCGTTTAAGGAGGACTCGTTCCAGGGCCGCCTGGGTGGCTCAATGGTTTAAAGCCTCTGCCTTCGGCTCAGGTCATGATCCTGGGGTCCTGGGATTGAGCCTTGCATCGGGCTCTCCGCTCCATGGGGAGCCTGCTTCCTCCTGTCTCTCTCTGCCTGCCTTTCTGCCTACTTGTGATCTCTGTCAAATAAATAAATAAAATCTTTAAAAAAAAAAAAGAAAGAAAGAAAAAAAGAAAGAAAAAGGAAAGACCGGTTCCCATAGATCACAGGGCAATAGTATAATACCCTAAATCAGGTGACATAAGTGGGTCTCATTTCAGAGAGGTTCTGTTCCCCTGGTTGATTTATCACACTGTTTTCATGACTACAGCATTTATTTAGAATTGATACCTGCTGGTGTATCATCTAAACATGTACTTCTTCCAAGATTTATTTGGTAATTCTTGCCCCTTTGCATTTCCAGACAAAATTTAGAATCAGCTTGTCTGTTTCCACAAAAAAGAAACCTACTCAAATTTCTATTGGCTTTCTAGGGATTCCGTAGTTCAATCTGTGGACCACTAACATATTTACATTTTTGAGTTGTAAATTCATGAACATATTTTGCCATTTCTGAAATTTCTTTAATTTCTCTCCATAATATTTGCCAATTTACATTTTAGAAAATGATGTAAACATAGAAATGTAACATTGGGAAATGTAACATTTCTTAAATATGCAATCATTTGACCTTGGATCCAACAATCTTGCTAAATTTTCTTATAAATGCAATAGTTTATCTGTATATTCTTTTGGATATGCTGCATAAATAATCATGTCGCCGATAAATAATTATCCTATGTTTAATCCCTTTCTTTCTTGTATCTTTTATTTATTTCTTGCTTGACTGTGTTGGCTAGAACTCCAGTACAATGCTGAATGGAAGAGATGATACTGAGTTTTGAATAGTCACCATAAAGCCTGGTGTTTACTAAAGATTTGGGGGAGACATTATTTATCTGATTAAGGAAATTCCCTTTATACCTAAAGATTTCTCATGAATGTGGATTCTAATTTATCACTGTGGCTCTATTGAGATGATCATATCCTGATTCTCCTACACTGTGTTAATTTTTGTACTTTTACAAGTATCTCAAAAGACACTATTGTTGTCTTTATGAAAACAGTATTTATGCATATTTATCCACATATTAACTATTTCCGTAATCCGTCCTCCATAGGACCGTTCTATCAGTTCCTTATAACACTGTTTTCCTTTGATCAAAAAAAATGATCTTTTAGCATTTTTATATTGTAGGTCTCCTGGTGATAGATTCTTTAAACATTTTTCTAAGTACAGGATTTTTAAAAGTTGTCATCTCTGTTTTCTGGCTGCTTTTAAAATTCATTGCTCTTGATTTTTTACAATATTGCTATGATGTTTCTAAGTAAAGGTTTTTTTTTTTTTTTGTACTTCTATTTCTTCAGTTTGTACGGATTCTTGTATCTGTGGTTCAGTGATGTCTTTCATCAGTTTTGGAATATTCTGTCATTACTTCCAATGTCCGTGATCTGATATCTCTTTCCTCTCATTGTGTTCCTCACATGTGGTAGGCCTTATCCCTCTATCCTGTAAGTCCGTTACTCTTTCTGCTATATTTCTGATTCTCTTGACTCTCTGTGTTATTCTGAAGACTTCCTTCTGTCCTAGATTCCAATTCATTGATTTTTGTTAAACTGTGTCTGACCTGCTTTTAATTCTATCAGCTTCTTACTTTTAGTTACTGTATTTTATACTGATAAAAACATGTATTGGATTCCTTTCAAAATTTGCCCCGTTGTTTTTAATGGTTTCTAGTCCTTACCAAAAGTTTAGGTTTCATACACATTGTCCTCAAAGAGACAAACATAACTATTTCCAATCTGTGAGTAAGAACTCCAGTATCTGCGGTCCTAACGGTTCCATTTCTATTGTCAGTGAGTCTGCTGCCTCTTCTTCATGGGATTTTCTTTCTTTCAGTACCTGGTGATCCTTGATTGTATGTCAGGAATTACATTGGAAAACCTTTCTGTAGAAATGAATTCAAGGTCTTAGATGATGAACCTTCTTCTGAAAGGATCCTTGCTGTTATTTCTACCTGGGACATGAGTCATCTGGCACCACTTTCATTCAGCTCAAACACTGTTATTTTGTTATTTTTCTGGGCCACCTACAGTACTTGCAGAACTGCAGTAATCTTGAGTCCCAGGGCCCATGGCTTAGAGGTCTCAGGAATTGTCCGAAGGTGTTCCCATTCATATCATTTACAGGTTCAAAACGTTTCACATTACATTAGTCTACACTTTCATGTAATTTTCTTATACGTATGCAAATATTTTGAATTCCACTTCTTGCACTGGTATATCTGTTGTTTCTCTCCCCTTCCATTTTTCTTTCAGCAAGGGTTTTTTTTTATTATTTTTTTTCTTAAGATTGCATTTATTTATTTGACAGAGAGAGATGACAAGTAGACAGAGAGGCAGGCAGAGAGAGAGAGGGAGAAGCAGGCTCCCTGCTGAGCAGAGAGCCCAATGCAGGGCTGGATCCCAGGACCCTGGGATCATGACCTGAGACCAAGGCAGATGCTTTAACCCACTGAGCCACCCAGGCGCCTAGGGTCTTTTTATTTATTTTTTTTTTTTGAACACTCTCCTGAGCTAATAACAAAATGGAAATGAAGAAGGCAAACGGAAAAGAGGACGGGAAACCTGTGTACACTATGGTGTGATAATATATCAAAGAGCTATCTAAAATGAAAGGAACGTGGATTGTGTTAAAAACGCATATGCTCATAGGAAATAGTATAAGCAGGAAAGGCAGAAGGCATGCTATTATGCCCACCAAAATCACAATCTCGTAGACATGTATCTCCATGTTACCAAAGATTAAAAACCAATAACAAATGCAAAACTAGTTCTACTCATTGCATTTCTGACGAGCTATTTGATCCACTATTGTTTAAGTTGCCATCTCTTTTCCCAGCGATTCCTTGTGGGCCACCCCCAGCCATTGCCAACGGAAATGTCATTAACCCCTACAAAGAAGATTTTCCCTATGGAACCGTGGTGACCTATCGCTGCCATCCCGGACAGAGAGGGAAAAAGCAGTTTGAGCTTGTGGGCAACCCATCGATATATTGCACCAGCAAAGACAATCGCGTTGGCGTATGGAGCGGCCCTCCGCCTCAGTGCATCATACCTAATAAGTGCACACCTCCAGACATTGACAATGCAGTGAGGGTGTCTGAGAACAAGACCTTATTTTCCTTACATGAAACCGTGAGGTTTATCTGTGAGCCGGGCTTTGTCATGAAAGGACCCCCCAGCGTGCAGTGCCAAGCCCAAAACACATGGGGGCCAGAGTTGCCGAGCTGCTCCCGAGGTGAGTCTGACTGAGGCTTTGAAGGGACCGACAAAGGGCATGGGTTGCAGGGAGATCAGGAGGTCAGTGCTCGTTCTGGGAGAAGGATGCGTGTGGGGAACAATGTGCGGAAATGAAGCATGAAATTATGAGAGTGTGTGTGTGTGTGTGTGTGTGTGCCCTTACGTATATGTGCCTTCGCTTTGAAAGCAGGAGCTTCATCAACCAAGGAAGGAGACTTTGGGACTCTCATATTGAGCATCCTCAGAGTAAAATACAAGCTCCAATATCTCCCCGATATCCTGAAGGCTGAGGTGCACTTTCTACTCAGCTGTGCAATAAGCACTTTAAATGCCTTATCTCATCTACCCTTCACAGCTCTCCTTTATGACAGGGCTAGTAATTCCATGCTGACTGGCCAGCTCTGGAGAAAGCACCCTCAGGGTCCTGGTCACGCATTTGACCTTGTGCCAGGAAGAACTCAGCTCCAGTGATCGTCCTCTTACTAGGTGTGAGGGCTTTGGGCACATCCCTTCATTGTCTGATTTTACATAATGGTAAAAGGAGGGGGCAGGAGCATCACTTGATTTCCTCTGTTACATCTGAGCTCCCCTTTAATGATAAGCCTGGGACTCCTCGGAAGGTTTAGAATGTAGTAAAAGATGTTTCTCCATCACTGACTGGTCCTTCACACCTGTTCTTTCCACAGTATGTCAGCTGCCTCCAGAAATTCTGCACGGAATGCACAGTGCAGAAAACCAGGCCAATTTCTCCCCGGGGCAGGAAGTGTCCTACAGCTGCGAGCCCGGCTATGATCTCCGAGGGGCAGCGTCTCTGCGCTGTACGCCCCAGGGAGACTGGAGCCCAGCGGCCCCAAGATGTACAGGTGCCTACACTGTCATCTCCTTGCAGATCAGTCTTTTCCGTCCTCACATGACCATCTTACTTCTGTTTTCTCTTGTTCTTGTTGTTGCTGTTGTTATCCTAGTGAAATCATGTGCAGACTTCCGGGGCCAACTCCCTAATGGCCGTGTGCTCTTACCACTGAATTTCCAGCTTGGGGCGAAAGTGTCCTTCGTTTGTGATGAGGGGTGAGTATGACCTGGCAGAGAGACGGGGGACACAGGACTCGATGCTGCTATGCTGACACCGGGGCCAATGGGGGTCTACCCAAAGAGCAAGCTGCCTAATGGCAAAGAAGTACCAGAAAGGACTGATACCCGAAACAGTGATTGGGAAGTATGGTGGGAACCAGATGGAACCAAGCGCCACGTGTGCTTGAAAAGGAAAAACAGTAAATACACCGAACAGCAGAAGTGTAACAAGAAATCTTGGATATTCAGGTGAAACATTACATGTATGAATGAAAAGTAACTTGGAGGCACGAAAGGAAAAATATTGCATAGTGGTTGTTTATAAAACGATTGGGATGTCAAAGAAAGTTAATTACAAGTAATATGCAGGGATTGTTCCAAGAAAAATTTAAACCGGTCAATAGTGGAATTCGGGATAGGAACAAAGCATCAAGAGGAATAGTTTTCCATCTAGTTTTAGGTCAGCTAATTAGTGTTAGTCTGTATCACAGGAGTATGAAGACCTACGCTCATGTTTGCAGTAAGGTCGTGAACTCTCTACGGGAATCCTAATGACCTTGGTGTTATGTTCCAACAGCACTGACGGGTAAAAAGCATGGACGACAGAGCAGCTGTCCTCCATATATTCCGAGGATCCCTTGGCAGGCAGCAAATATCCGTTCCAACAAAGCCCTGGAGGCAATCCAGGGAGCCACTGCTCTCCAAAGAACCCTCTCTTCTCACCTTTCCCTTCCTTTCCCAGATAATTTGCATTAACTCATCAACAGTGGGGATATGCCAGATGTGGTGTTCTGGAACATTCGGAACGTGTGGGCCCAAAACAGCAGCCTCTGCTGTCTTTCCTCACCTTCTCTGATTTACCAGCTTGAATCGGGAGTTGTCTTCCTCCTGAGCCACCAGAGAGGAGAGTGCTATGTTGTGGCCTAGAGAACAGAGTTGCTGACAGAGACAGACAGGGAGCTGTCAGAGGGCAGGATGGACAGATGACCCCCTGACGGTCGACAACCAGAGACCGTTGTCACTGCTCCGTCCTCACTGGAAACCGCAGTCCTGCAAATGTTTTGATTTCACAGCCTCTGGCAGCTGACAAAGCCGATGAGCTGGGCTTTTTCACCTGGCATTCATCTCAGGCACTAAACTGTATTTCAGCGGAAGGGGAGAGAGAAACGGTGCGCTCACCCCACCACTGGTGCTTTCGTTCCTCAGGTTCCACCTGAAGGGCAGTTCTGCTAGTTACTGCATCTTGGTTGAAATGGAAAGCCTTTGGAATGACAGTGCTCCTGTGTGTGAACGTGAGTACAAGGAATGCCTGTTCAGGTCGGCACCTCCCTCCTGGTTTTCTTTGCTGGTTTGTTCCTTTAATGTGTCTTGCCTATAAAATTACCTAATATTTGCCCCCTTTGTTGATCTTCACTTTGGATCAGCATTTTCTTTGCTGCAAGGGCTCTTTCTGGGGGAAATATATCTGAGCATCACATGTTTGGGGGATCATACTATAAGTGTGTATAAGCATAATGTGTGCTACAAATGGAGAGAAGTCTTCATAGAAGGAGGGAGATTTAGAGCCTGAAGCGTGTTTCCTGTCGAAACGATAGTTTTTATATTTTGCCACGATCATCATTCATTCCTAGTCTTATTCTTCTGACAAACTTTTTTGAGCATCCGGTAGGTGCCACCCAGCCTTCTGGACACTGGGAATACACCTATAAACAAAAAAGACTAGCACCCTGCTTCCATTTTGTTTATATTCTTGTGTGCAGGGAAAGACCAAAAAGTAAAAAACAGGGGTGCCTGGGTAGCAAGGTCAGTTGAGAGTCAGAGTCTTGGTTTTGGTTCCGGTCTCAATTGGTTGGGATTAAGCCCCACATCGGGCTGACAGCTGAGATCAGTTTGCTTCAGTCACTTTCCTTCTTCCTCTGCCTTTCCTGTTATTGCCCTTCTCTCCCCCCCTCCACCTTGAAATAACTAAATCTTTAAAAATAATGACAAGCAAACACATAGACTACTTCAAGTAATACCAAGTGTTATTATGAAAAAAAAATAGGGTAATGCAATAAATTAGACTTTGGGAATATACCTGTAAACAAGACAGACTTGGGCCTTGCTTTCCTGTTGTTTATCCTTGTTTTTAAGGGGACAGAAATATAATGTGTTAAATACAGAAACACTACTAATATATTCAGTCTGCCCATGTATTTCTTCATGAAATCAAACAGGATGTTGCTTCATCTTTTGATCATAGCTGTTGAAAAATACCTGTTTATTATAGAGGGTTTTCAAAGGGATATTTTGCTCTAAAAGTGTTTGGAAATTTTGTATTGATTTATGTAATGAAACTTGATAATTACATCCTTCATATCTGGAAGTCAACTGTTTGAAAATTTTAACTTTCCTGGAATATAGTTAAGAAGCATTAGGGAAAGAAAGAAAGAACAAATACTTCCACGATCCAAGATACACTTACTAGAGTGTAAACATTCTACCTTTTGATTATTCATAATTCTTTCAAGCTGCAGTATCCTCTTCCCAAATACAGATGAAACCAGAAAGGGAAGGAGTATCTCCAGAGAGTTACACTCAAAAGAAGAAATGTGCATTTCTTCAATGAGAAAAAAAAAACCTGTAAAAACCAATAAATATCTCAAAAGCCATTACATTTCTGCATCTTCTGGATCTGTGCATAGGAACACTGAAATGTTTCACTCATGGTGATGGCATTACTATAACCATCTGTTTTGGTTTTGAGTATAATAGCCCCAAGTCATCAGGAAGAGATTAAATCAGTGATAGACAAATAGTAAATGTATAATATATTTTGAAAGATTTCTCTGGTGTGAAGATCCTTCACGTCAAAAAAGATTTTCTCTACTTTGAACTTGAAATAGTATTTTATACAGAGTAGGTCCTCAAAAAGTCCAGTTGAATTAATAGATAATTTTCTTATTAAATG
>NW_022631978.1:0-19455 GCF_010015895.1 Lontra canadensis
GAGTAAAGAAACATAGGCCTTTAGAGAGGGAGTTCAGAGAGCAGATTCAACCTGGGAGGGAAGTTTTGCTTGCAAGAGAACCAGACCCTGTGAGCAGAGCTTTCAAAGTCTTCTGAAGGAGACCAGTCATAAAAGATGCATTTCACATAGGAATTAAGTACACAGTCAACACACAGGCATGCACACACATGCATACACCTGAATAATGATTAACCAACAGTTTGCCTACCCTTCTTGATCTACTGCATCTATTCCAATGGGTAACTTTTTAAAACTCTTGTTATAATGCACCAAATAGATTTCATGACCTAAGGAGCTCAAGTCAGAGGCTGTCATTTGTCCTGTTGTTTTCACACTTCACCCAGGCAGAACAGAATCACTCCAGCCCCTTGCTCAGGGTGGTAACCTCAGGAGGACTGTGTTTGCATTTCCCAGGGAGTATAGGTCTCTGGATTGTTCCTGTGCCAGGGGCTCCAGGGACACTACAACAGACTCAGCATTTTTTGTTGTTTTAGTAGAAAAGTAATCTCTGACATCAGAAATCTCCTTTCTCTCCAGGCCTGGTGAGTGAGCAAATTATGTACTTGCAATGATGAGATACTGACTTAATGCTTGGAGGATTGATGTGCATGTCTGACTCGTTGAAGGGTAAGATTTCATCCAGCTGTCCATGCCCTCGTCTTTGGAGAAAAGAGCACCATAGTCTGAAGATGCTTCTTTTTCTTCTTTTTTTTATCAGAAAGATTTAAGAAAATTTGTAATAAGCAGGATGTTTAATGGGTGTCTCCATTGGAAACTATCCCATCTTTAAAGGCAATCTAGCCTTTCATACCATAGAGTTATTTCAAAACTCAATGAGTTTTAATAATTGGTAGTAATGTAGAATAATTCTTTTGTTGGGAATTTCTTTCCATTCATTCAGGCTATAACAACACACCACAGACTAGGTTGCTTATGAACAGAAATATACTTCTCATACTTCTAGAGGATAGGAATACCCAGATCAAGGCATCTTTGTTTCAGCATTTGGTAAGAGCTTACTTCCAAGGTGGACATGGCAGAGTGGGCAGCTAGGTCTCCGAAGTCTCTAAATCTTGAGTCTCTGAAGCACTAATCCAGTCACAATCATTCTGCCCTCATGACTGAGGTACCATCCACAAATCTGCCGATTAATACAGAGCTTTGAGCTTATGAAATTAAGTGGAGGACATAAACATTCAGCTCACAGCAGTCATATAGATAAAAATCTGTCTGGGGAGATTCAGAGTCAAGAGTGCTAATCATTACAGTATGGAGCTGCCATTGTCTGTGGAGGTTTAATTGACTTCCCACTCTCACCTGAGAATATAGCACCTTTGTCCTGTTTCAGTATTTTTGAAATATAATTTTCTCTTTGGGGGATTTCTCATTTAACAAGTAATATCATCGGGGCACCTGGGTGGCTCAGTGGGTTGAGGCCTCTTCCTTCGGCTCAGGTCATGATCCCGGGGTCTTGGGATTGAGCCCCGTATCAGGCTCTCTGCTCAGCGGGGAGCCTCCTCCGCACCCCCCGCCTGCCTCTCTGCCTGCTTGTGATCTCTCTCTGTCAAATAAATAAAAATTAAAAAAAAAGTAATATCATCTTCATAAGTAAGCTGATAAATAAAGTCTTTAACACACATTTATTTTATATATTTTTGGGGAATCATGATTCTCCCTCTTCTGAAAATTTTCCTTGCAGGACTTGCAATATGGGGATGAGCATTGAGCACATCCTTCCTCTTAAAAGCATACTGGTAGTCCCATAAGACACAACTGTGTAGGTATAAATATTTTTAAAATCACAGTTTCCTCTCTCATAGTGAATGATGAAAGTCCCCATTACTAGTAACCTAGTAATGATTTCCTTGAATTGCCATGATTTAGTCAGATATCTATACTTCAAGACTGTGCAGAATTGAATAGGGAAAATTAGAGCTCTTATCTATTTCCTCTGCCACTTCCTGTTACATGATCTAAATCCCACCCAAATTCTCTCATGAGGTGAGGCAAATGGACATTAAGCTGCCATGAGGCAATTTTTACCATAAGGACTAAGCGCTTGGCTATCCCCCTTATGGAACATACATCCTGATGGGCTTTTCTCTGGCCCCTGCCTCTCCCAAAAGATAAGTCCTGACCATATTTGTTGCAAGAGATGGGAAGTGAATTATGTCTACAACTCTTCTGTGCTCCCCAATGTGTTGGCCTGACTGATTCTTTCTGCAGAATGCAAGTGTGTTAAGCTCTATATTGAAATTTTAGGAAAAGCAGAATGTCTGCAATAGTTTCTCTTGTTGTGTAATAAATTAACACAAATTTAACAGCTTAAGACAAAACCCCAGATTTATTGGCTTATAGTTCCAGAGAGACTTATCCAACATGAAATCTTAAAGGAGCTAAAATCAAGATGTCAGTAGGTGATGGGTATTAAGGAGAGAACTTGTTGTGATGAGAGTGGAGTATTATATGTAATGATGAATCACTAAATTCTGCTCCTGAAACTAATATTACACTATATGTTCACTAACTCTAATTTAAATAAAAAACTTGAAAATAAAAATAAAATAATAAAACAAATCAAATGAAGGTGTCAGCAAGGTTGCTTCCTTCTGTAGGCTCCAAGAGACAATCTATTTCTTTGTCTTCTCCAGCTTTTGGAACCTGCCTTAATTCCTTATCTTGTGACCCTTCTTACATCTTTCTGGATCTTCATTTCTATCTCTGCCTCCATCATACCATCTCCTTTTCTTCATTTGGCCTTGATTCCTTCTTAAAAGGTTCCCTGTGATTATATTGAGCCCATTTGGATTATCCAAGAAAATCTTTTCATCTGAAGATCCTGAACTTCTTCATACCAGCAAAGTGCCTTTTGCTATGCAAGCACACATTCACAGGCTCCGAGGTTCAGAATGTGAAAACTTTGAGTACTGTTACTCTCTATTCCACAGGTCCTGACTCTTGTGAAATAGGAAACATAAGAGTAGACAAGTAGTTTCTACTGAAGCATGAAAACAAAACTCATCAGGAAAAGTAAATCAGAGTAACATTAATAAATGTGAGAGAATGGGAATAGGCAGTTGAGACCTGTGTGTTTGCTCATCTGACGTTGCGTCCGTTGTGCTGTTCCATTTGTCTTCCTAATTCATTTTCCTTTTCCCACAGACATTCCACAATCAGCCAGCATGGATCAGTTCCTACATGACTTCCTGGTAGGAAAGAATTTTCAGCAGTTGGCCACCAACTTTGTCCCTCACTACACCACATTAATCAGTAAGGTAGGGGGAATCCTCTCTCAAGAAAATCTTGGTAGAATTCAAGCAACCCTTAAAGAGGCCAAGCTAAAAGATGTGGCTGACATAATTGAGGAATCACTTGTGGCAGCAGAGAATGCTCCACTGGATGTGGCTGTGATTGGGGAATCTGGCACTGGGAAGTCCAGTTTCATCAATGCCCTGCGAGGACTTAGTTATGAAGAGGAGGGTTCTGCAAGTGTTGGCGTTGTGGAGACTACCAGGAAGAGAACGCCCTATCAACATCCCAAATATCCCAATGTGACCTTCTGGGACCTGCCTGGAACAGGAACACCCAATTTCCAACCACATGAATATCTAGAAAGGGTGGAATTTGCTACCTATGACTTCTTTATCATTATTTCTTCCTCTCGGTTTAGCCTCAATGATGCTTCGCTGGTCAAAAGTATCAAAGAGATAGGCAAGAAGTTCTACTTTGTTAGAACCAAGGTGGACAATGATTTATATAATGAAGAGAAACGCAAACCCACTTCTTTCAAAAGGGAGAGAGTGCTTCAGCAGATACGAGACAACTGCCTGGCTAACCTCAGCCACATTGGAGTGCCTGAGCCATGCATCTTCTTGGTCTCCAACTTTGATCTGGATGACTTTGATTTCCCAACACTGGAAGAGACCCTGCTGATGGAGCTCCCTGTTCATAAGCGCTACACCTTTGCACTTCTGTTGCCCAATTTGTCCGAAGCTTCCATTGAGATGAAGAGAGCTTTGCTCAAGGAAAAGATCTGGCTGGATGCCCTGAAATCTTCTGCTTTGAGCTTCATCCCCTTCATGGCCTGCTTTAACTGCTTTGATTTTCCCCAGCAGGAAAAGTGCTTGAAACATTACCAGAGTCATTTTGGTTTGGATGAGAAGTCACTCAAAGGGATTGCGGAGAAGCTGAACATGTCTTTGGAGGATATCAAGAGTTTCACCAAATCCTTGAATTTCCGGTTCCTTGTGCCAGATGACAACATAGGAGATAAGGCCATGAAATGTGCTGAATGCTATTGCTCAGTAAATGGAGGCCTGCCATCCACCATCTTCCAGTTTTTTAAAATCTACTTTCTACATTTGAAATTCATCAATACAGTGGCTGATGATGCTAAATTTCTCTTGAATAAGACTTTAGAGAGCTTAAGCCTCAGAAGATGACACAGAGATGGCTCAGAATGCCAATCAGCCAGCATGGATCAGTTCCTACATGACTTCCTGGTAGGAAACAAACAAACAAAAAATGGGCCTCAGGCCTTGTGTTCTGTAGGTGGGGTCCTCTTCCACCCACCGACAAGGCCAGATCTTTCCTAAAGTGAAGAGAATGTCTCTCCATTGGACAAAAGCATTGCTCCATATTGATACTCTGCTGCCATGAAAAGGGAATTTAACCATGACCTCTTTCTTCATTCTTCTGGCTGTTTTGCTGAAATCATGTTATAAAGTACATTGCATGGTTTTCATTAATTTCCATGTGTTATGAAGTAGTTTACATTTGCTCCATTTACTCAGATAATAAACATGTGGTAACAATCAAGATAACTGTTTTTCACTGGCTTTTTATGAATGATTTTCTCCAGTCATCAGATCAATACCCTCCTCGCCAGAGTAAGGGCAATCCACAACTATGGGCACATATCTAAGTGAATAATTTAGTGTGTACTGGAACACTACAGCAGGAAGGAAGGAAGTTGAAAAAGGACTGTGAAATGTTCCGGGATGTCATATTTTCAGATACTACAGGGGAACAGAGGGAAGGGCACAAATTCAGGATTTATCTTTCTAACACTTTACAAACATTAGATGGGATGAGAGACCTGTGAACAGGAAACGGTGAGGGACAGGAGGTATGAGAGAGTGAAGCTGAGTTAGGAATGAGACTGGAAAGCAAAGATGAATTCAATTAGACAAGCTGGAGGTATAACATGCTTCGCTTTCACCCAAATTTCCACATCAGACTTGTGAAATGGGGCCAGAGAAATCAACAATACCTGCTTCAAGCCTCAAAGATAAGAATCCTGCTCTTATTATAAATGAGATTTTTCCACTTCTTCCCCATCACTACTGTAGGATAGATATTTTATGCTGTAACAAGTATACATGGAAGAGGTTGCCCTCAGATTCCTTATTACTCTGCAGGCTCACTCTAGAGAGCTGAGAGCACAGATGTGAAGAGGAGAGCACTACTAGCCCACAATTTCCCAACTACTGCTTGCTACCCCACTGCTCAGCAGAGGTCTGCAGGAGGGCAGAAATGAGTCAGAAAGGGAGAAAGTGAATGATCGTGCTACTTCATGCATAATACATATGTGAAATATTCAAAGGGAAGGCACTCTTGACCCTCTTGTATGGCCACATTGCATTTAACAATTTTTGTTCCTTAGATTTTCATACATGTTCCCAGTGCAGAATTAACACTAGCAAGATCTAGGCTGCTTACTTTCTCTCCCCCAAATCCCATGTATTCTTATAAAGAGCATGGGCAGTAAGCAAATACTCCATCTTTCTCATCAACGAGATGTGGCTGATACTGGTCTTACACAACTTTCCCCTCCTCAAGAAGTCATGACCTTTTCAGGGTCCCTGGGCTTTTTACTTCCAATTTAGTAGTCTTTTTTAAAAAAAGATTTTATTTATTTATTTGATAGACAGAGATTACAAGTAGGCAGAGAGGCAGGCAGAGAGAGAGGAAGGGAGGCAGAAAGCCCGATGCGGGGCTCCATCCCAGGGCCCTGAGACCACAACCTAAGTCAAAGGCAGAAGCTTTAACCCATTGAGCCAACCAGGCACCCCCCAATTTAGTTGTGTTAAATTAAGACAGAAAAAGACAAATCCAAAGGGTCCATATGGGTCCTTTGGGGAAGACATTTGTGATGAGATGAGAGTTACCAAATACATACCTCTGTGGGATTTATTTTAAAGTTCATTTTCTTTTTCAGATGAGACAAGAAAATGAATCACTGTAGGAAAGAACTCAGAACTAGTTGGAAGTCAGAGAATAAGTTTTAGTGCTTTGGTTTTATCAGACTCATCCTAAGGTTAATAAGGGTGTTCATGTGCCTGGCTGACATATATAAAAGGCCTAAAGATTTCCCTAGCAGTACAAAGTGTGAAAGAGGGAACTATTGAGAAGGTAGAGGGGTGTTAGGGTCTGGGAGGAAGAGGAGATAGAGCTGTGAGGTGTCTGCAATCCAAGACGTGTGAGCCTAGTCAGTCAACGGTAGCATTCAATTTTGGGTCTTTCTCATGTCACCCTGCAAGATTCAGTCAGTCTCTGTCTGAGGGGCTTCTGAAGCTTCTCTAGAAGGCACCATGATGACTGGCCATTCCTTTGGCTTCTGGATTGAGCCCTGTCATTCAGAATCCCTCAATAAGCTCTCACTGTGATAACGTTTTTGTTCCCATGACTTCTCCTTGAAGACAAAACTTGCTCTCCTGACCTAAACTTGGAGGTAGTAATTCAGATCACTAGAGAGTTGGTGTTCTTAAGAAAGAGGAAACCTCTCACTTTAATCTTCCATTCTTCTGTCTGAAGACATCTTGTAGTCTTCTTACCAGCTGGGTTAGTGGTAATACAGTCTGTGTCCTAACTTCTGTCTAGCTCAAGGTCTGTGAGACGACATACTGTTTCTCTGAAGTAGGACATTTTTGGAGCAGGTGATGTGAAATTCCAGCTCCCAGGTCAGCTGCACTTCTCTCTCCTATTGCAGCAGCCCTAAGTCAACACAGCAAGGGACAAATGAAATCACATTCTGGGGAACATCATCAAGAAAAAGGGAGGTAAAATTTAATGATATTTGTTGAGATGCCTTTTCTTCTGCATAATTGTAATCACAGAACTTTTATTGAAAGCTAATTGTGGACCAAGTTACTTCTATCATGTTTGACACCCATAGCAAGATGAGATTTGAAACATTCATCACCCACTTTTTTCAAATGCAACCCAGATTTTTTAGTCATTTGCCAAAAGTCACAAAGGTGGGTAATGAAGAAAGTGGGATTGGTCTGGACTCTTTTTATCACTTGCTCTTTGTGACTTTTTCTTTTGGTGTCCAAACCAAAGCCTCAGTTGCACCTCTATCCACATTTGAAGCTTCCCATCTGGATCACAATGTACCTGATACATTGACTTCAGCTCAGATGCTGCACAGGTTAGATGCTTCCCCCAGAACAATAAGACTTTATAAATGAAAACTATGACAACAAAACCAACTGTGTGTTAATCTGAGAAACTGTAAGAAGAAAGGTTGCTACTTTACACAATGAATACTAGAAAGCTTATATTAAAAAAAAAAGAAATAAAAAAGAAAAAACAAACTAACAAAAAAGAATAGAAAGCTTACCAACAGGCAGTAAGGTGAGATCTTACGGTCAAGGGCTTTGGCACACAATCTAGTTGCCTTCATTCATTTACTTTCTCAACTGTTTACTCAACATTAATTAAATAGTCACAGCATGTGATGATCTAGAGCTCCTTGAGCAGCCCTCAGCTCATTTCCAAATGAGTACTATGGATATTGCAGGGAATAAAAAGAACCAAGTCCCTGTTGAGGGGACTTCATAGGGGAGCATTGAGCTTTATTTCATAGAGGAGAAATAGAAGAAACAGTGGAGAAAGTGAAAGGTGACATACAGTCAGGTTGTGCTGGTGCTAAGAAGAATAAAGAAGCATATGTTGAAAAGGAGGATATTTCAAATTGGTGTTTAGAGAAGGCCTCTCTGAAGACCTGGAAGTTGAGCAGAGACACAAAGTATGCATATATGTAGGAAGAGCGTCCCAGATGGAGGGAAAAATAAGTGCTAAGGTCATAAAAATGCAAGGAGCTTGCCATGTCTATTGACTACCTGTTGGGCCCCTGGGGTGCAGTAGTGTGAACAATGGATGAGTGGTAGGGATGGAAGTCTTTCAAGTAATCAGGGACCAAGTGATGTAGGACACTGGAGTGCATGGTATTTGCTTCAGAATGTATTCTAACTATGATGGAAACCACCAGAGGAAGGACATGCTAATTTAATCTTTGGAAGGAGTTTGGCAAGAAGATTAGTGTGATGGTCAATGGGCCAGATCTAATGCACCTAAAGGTGCTTATTTAGTTGTTCATGTGAGCATGGTGGTGGATTGGTCAAGAATGAGAAAAGTTGTGAGAAGAGACTGCATTCCTGATGTATTTTGAAGACAGACTTTGTGGTTTTGTTGACTTGCTGGAAGAAGATATCCGAGGAAGGATAAAGAATCACTTGCTGGGTTTGTCCTGAGGAAGAGCATGAAGAGAAGTGCCATGCAAGGAGATGGGGAAGCCTCTAGTAGAATAGCCCTGGGGGTACGGATTAAGCAGAACAGTCAAGAATCAAGAGCTCAGAAATAGAATTTTGAGACTTGAGGGGTCTGATTAAACTCAGAGTGGAGTGTAGGTACAGGTGGATATTTGTCTGAGGATGAGCAAAGTGTGTGGTTGTGCAGCTTTCTAGCTTTCTGACCTATGGCAAATCATTCCAAAACATTTCCCTTTACCATCAGAATGGGGATTGACTCACTCACTCAAGGAATTTGTGAGGTTACAAGTTCTAAATGAAGGCAATTAACATTTACACAAAAGAAGTATGGTACACTGAAAGTGCTCCATGGAGGCACTGGAATTATTAGGAGGGTCAATGTAGATAAATTAACTTGGGAGAGAGTGTCATTACAAACCTTCTCTCCAGGGTTAATTTGTTCATCTCCACCCCCCACCACACACACACACCATATTGGTATACACTTTTTTCAGCAACATTCTTGAAAGAAATTTCTTTCTCCATTGAATTGCCTTAGCAAGTTGTCAAAAATTGTTTAATCATATTCAGGTCAATTTCTGTCCTCTCTATTCTTTTCCTTTGTTGTGCATATCTATCCGTTCTTCAATACCACAATGTCCAAATTATGGCAATTTTCTGGTAAGTCTTAGAATTAGGTGAGAATAGAGTGTGAGCCTTAAAACTGTATCCTTTTTTTTCATAATTGATTTGTCTCTTTTTTCCATTGTCTTTCCTACGTAAGTTTAGATTTAGCCTGTCTATATCTATGAACAAATGTTGGTGGGATTTTTATTGAGATTGTTTGAATCTATAGGGTAATTAGAAGAAATTAGCATCATCACATTATTGAGCTCTCAATCTATGAACACACTTTGTATTTCCATGTATTTGAATCTTCTCTTATATCTTTCATCTGTGTTTTGTAGTTTTCAGCATATAACTCCTGCTCATATTTTGTTGTTTATACCTAAGTATTTTATTTATTTAGTGTCATTTATAATTTTGAGTTCCAATTTTTCATTGCTGGAACACAGGAATACTTTTGTAATGTGGCCTTGTATTTTGTGACTTTTCCACTCACTTATTAGTTTAGGAGGTTTTATGGAATTTGGGGGATTTTTTTGATGCAAAATAAAAGTATCCTATGAACAGAGGCAGTTCTATTTCTTCCTTTCTAGTAAATATACATTAAAAAAATTATTGTCTTATTGCACAAGCTAGGACTTTGAGTAGCATATATTATAGATTGGTGAGAGAGGATACATTATTTTAAAAGTTTTATTTGTTTATTTATTTATTTTTATAATTTTTTTTATTTTTTTTATTTTCAGTGTAACAGTATTCCTTGTTTTTGCACCACACCCACTGCTCCATGCAATCCGTGCCCTCTCTAATACCCACCACTTGGTTCCCACAACCTCCCACCCCCCGCCACCTCAGACCACTCAGATTGTTTTTCAGAGTCTATAGTCCCTCATGGTTCACCTCCCCCTCAATTTCCCTCAACTCCCTTCTCCTCTCTAATTCCCCTTTCCTCCATGCCATTTGCTATGCTCCACAAAGAAGTGAAACCATATGATAATTGACTCTCTCTGTTTGACTTATTTCACTCAGCATAATCTCTTCCAGTTCTGTCCATGTCGCTACAAAAGTTGGGTATTCATCATTTCTGATGGAGGCTTAATACTCCTTGTGTATATGGACCACATCTTCCTTATCCATTCATCTGTTGAAGGGCATCTTGTTTCTTTCCACAGTTTGGCGACCGTGGCCATTGCTGCTATAAATATTGGGGTATAAATGGCCCTTCTTTTCACTACATCTGTATCTATAGGGTAAATACCCAGTAGTGCAATTGCAGGGTCATAGGGAAGCTCTATTTTTAATTTCTTATCTCCACACTGTTCTCCAAAGTGGCTGCACCAACTTGCATTCCCACCAACAGTGTAGGAGGGGTCCCCTTTCTCCACATCCTCTCCAACACATGTTGTTTCCTGTCTTGCTAATTTTGGCCATTCTAACTGGTGTAAGGTGATATCTCAATGTGGTTTTCATTTGAATCTCCCTGATGGCTAGTGATGATGAACATTTTTTCATGTGTCTGATAGCCATTTGTATGTCTTCATTGGAGAAGTGTCTGCTCATATCTTCTGCCCATTTTTTTATATGATTATCTGTTTTGTGTGTGTTGAGTTTGAGGAGTTCATTATAGATCCTGGATATCAATCTTTTGTCTCTACTGTCATTTGCAAATATCTTCTCCCATTCCATGGTTTGCCTCTTTGTTTTCTTGACTGTTTCCTTTGTTGTGCAGAAGCTTTTGATTTTGATGAAGTCCCAAAAGTTCATTTTGGCTTTTGTTTCCTTTGCCTTTGGAGACATATCTTGAAAGAAGTTGCTGTGGCTGATATCTAAGAGATTACTGCCTATGTTCTCCTCTAGGATTCTGATGGATTGTTGAGGTCTTTTATTCATTTTGTGTTTATCTTTGTGTACAGTGGAAGAGAATGGTCGAGTTTCATTCTTCTACATATAGCTGTCCAGTTTTCCCAGCACCATTTATTGAAGAGACTGTCTTTTTTCCACTGTATATGTTTTCCTGTTTTGTCGAAGATTAACTGACCATAGAGTTGAGGGTCCATATCTGGGTTCTCTACTCTGTTCCACTGGTCTTATGTGTCTGTTTTTATGCCAGTACCATACTGTCTCGGTGATCACAGCTTTGTAGTAAAGCTTGAAATCTGGTAATGTGATGCCCCAGTTTTGTTATTGTTTTTCAACATTTCCTTAGTAATTCGGGGTCTCTTCTGATTACATACAAATTTTAGGATTATTTGCTCCAGCTCTTTGAAACATACTGGAGGAATTTTGATCGGAATGGCATTAAAAGTATAGATTGCTCTAGGCAGTAGAGACATTTTAACAATGTTTATTCTTCCGATCCAAGAGCATGGAATGGTCTTCCATCTTTTTGTGTCTTCTTCTATTTCTTTCATGAGTGTTCTGTAGTTCCTCGAGTACAGATCCTTTACCTCTTTGGTTAGGTTTATTCCCAGGTATCTTATGGTTCTTGGTGCTATAGTAAATGGAATCGATTCTCTAATTTCCCTTTCTGTATTTTCATTGTTAGTGTATAAGAAAGCCACTGATTTCTGTACATTGACTTTGTATCCTGCCACGTTACTGAATTGCTGTATGAGTTCTAGTAGTTTGGGGGTGGAGTCTTTTGGGTGTTCCATATAAAGAATCATGTCATCTGCGAAGAGAGAGAGTTTGACTTCTTCATTGCCAATTTGGATACCTTTTATTTCTCTTTGTTGTCTGATTGCTGTTGCTAGGACTTCTAATACTATGTTGAACAAGAGTGGTGAGAGTGGGCATCCTTGTCATGTTCCTGATCTCAACGGGAAGGCTGCAAGCTTTTTCCCATTGAGGATGATATTTGCTGTGGGTCTTTCATAGATAGATTTGATAAATTTCAGGAATGTTCCCTCTATCCCTATACTTTGAAGCGTTTAAATTAGGAACGGATGCTGGATTTTGTCAAATTCTTTTTCTGCATCAATTGAGAGGACCATGTGGTTCTTCTCTCTTCTCATATCAATTTGTTCTATCACATTGATTGATTTGCGAATGTTGAATCATCCTTGTAGCCCAGGAATGAATCCCACCTGGTCATGGTGGATAATCTTTGTAATGTGATGTTGGATCTTGTTTGCTAGGATCTTGTTGAGACTCTTAGCATCCATATTCATCAGTGATATTGGTCTGAAATTCTCCTTTTTGGTAGGGTCTTTGCCTGGTTTGGGGATCAGGGTAATGCTGGCTTCATAGAAAGAGTCTGGAAGTTTTCCTTCTGCTTCAATTTTTTTGAAACAGCTTCAAGAGAATAGGTGTTATTTCTTCTTTGAGAGTTTGGTAGAATTCCCCAGGTAATCCATCCGGTCCTGGGCTCTTGTTTTTTGGGAGGTTTTTAATCACTGCTTCCATCTCGTTACTAGATATCTGTCTATTCAGGTTGTCAATTTTTTCCTGGTTCAATTTTGAGAGTTTATAGTTTCCAGGAATGCATCCATTTCATCTAGGTTGCTTACCTTTTGGTATATAACTGTTGATAATAACTTCTAATTATTGTTTCTACTTCCTTGGTGTTAGTTGTGATCTCTCCCTTTTCATTCATAATTTTATGAATTTGGTCTTTCTCTCTTTTCTTTTGGATTAGTGTGGCCAATGGTTTATTGATCTTATTGATTCTTTCAAAAAACAAGCTTCTAGTTTCATTGATACATTCTACTGTATCTCTAGTTTCTACCTCATTGATCTTAGCTCTAATCTTGATTATTTCCCTTATTATGTGTGGAGTTGGTTTGATTTGTTGTTGATTCTCCAGTTCTTTAAGTATTTATTTATTTGATAGAGAGCACAAGGAAGGGGAGCAGCAGGCTGAGGAAGAAGGGGAAGTAGGTTCCCCACTGAGTAGAGAGCCCAAACTGGGGCTTGAGTCTAGGGCTGTGGGACCATGACCTGAGCCAACTGCAGATGCCCAACCAACTGAGCCACCCAAGTGCCCTGAAAGAGGATATTTTTGTCTTGTTCTTGATGTTAGGAGAAAGCATTTTGTCTTTTATGATTAGGAATGATACTGATTTTTATTTTTTGTTTTGTTTTGTTTGTTAATATGAGTAGTGTCCATTAGGTTAAAGGAGTTCTATTCTTCATTTGATGAAATATTTTTTTTTTAGTAGAGAATGGATGGTAAATATTATTGAAATGTTTTTCGGCATCTATTGAAATTCGTAGTATTTTTCTTACTATATCTGCTAATGCCAGGAATTAGAGTATCTGATTTTTTCCAGTATTTGAAGAGCTTTGCATTCCTGGAGGGAATCTCACTTGGTGGTGAGGTATAATCCTTTTCATATATTGCTCTAATTGCATTGTTAACATTATTGAGTATTATTGTGCTTATATCCATAGGGATTGCTTCTTTAGTCTTCTCTTGTAATTGTGTTTTGTTTTCTTTTGTGTGGTACGAGAGTGTAATGGCCTCAAGGAGTTTCTTCCTCTTCTGGAGAAGTTTGTGTAGAATTAGTATTATTTCTTCTTTAAATGTTTGGTAGAATTTACTAGTGAAAAACTATGGGCCTGGACTTCTTTTCTTTCTCTTTCTCTCTCTCTCTCTGTCTCTCTCTCTTTTTTCTCTATATCTCTTTTTGACTTTCTTCTTTTGTTTTTGGAAAATTTTTAATTAGTAGACATAGGACTATTTCCTTTGTCTCTTTTTTTGTGAGGTTTGGCAGTTCATGTCTTTTAAGCAATTCACCCATTTTTTTCTCACTTGTTGAATTTGTGAGCATAAGGTACTTAGTATTCCTTGTTATCCTTTTAATGTCCATGAGAACAGTATTGATGTTCCTTGTTTCATTTTTTATATTAATAATTTTTGTCTTCTTTGTTTTGTTCAATCTGATTAAAAGTTTTTCATATTTATTGATCATTTCAAGCTGCTGACTTTTTGTTTCATTGCTTTTCTCCAATGTTTTTACTTCATTAACATCTGTTATAATCTTTATTATTTCCTTCCTTCTCCTTGTTTTCGGTTTCACTTACTCTTTTCTCTTTAGATGTGAGGTGGAGATATAGATTTCTGATTTTATGTCTTTATTCTTTTCTAATATTGACATTTAGTGCTATATTTTTCCATCTAATGACTGCTCAAGCTTCTTGATAAACTTTGATATGTGACATTTATTTTCAATTAGTCAATATATGTTTTAATTTCCTGTGACTTTCCCTTTGATCCTTGCATACTGAGAACTCTTTGATTTCCAAATATTTGGGGACATCTTTGTTTCATGTTTTTAATTGAGATATAATTGACATACAAATTTATATTAGTTCCAGGTGTACCACAAAATGATGCAATATTTATATATATTGCAAAATGATGACAAGTATACTTTTCATCCCTTCCCTTACATATTTACAAATTTTTTCTTCTAATGAAGTATTTAAAATCTATTCTGTTAGCAACTTTCAAATATTCAATACACTGTAAACTATACTGTATTCACTGTACTGCAATTACATCCCCACAACTTACTTATTTTATGTTGTGTTTTGTACCATTTACCTCCCTAACCAATTTTACCCCTCACTCAGCAGCAGCCACCAATCTGTTTTCTATAACAAGGAACTTCAATTTATTAATGTTTTGTTTTTATAGATTCTATATATAGTGAGATCATATGGTATTTGTTTTTCTCTGTCATGAAGCTAATGCCAAGTTTCCCATGACAAAGAAATGTAAACACCAGCACTAGGGGAAAATAGCTTATTGAATTAATGTTTTTTTCTCATGATTCATTAGTATTTCAATTTTAATTTTTTCTCTTTCCTTTACAACTATTTTCTTATTTTATCAATTCTTTTTTAAAAGTCTTTTTTAAATTTTCGTGTTTACAGTTACATGCTATCATTGTACTTAATTTGTTTATATGTATATATTATATATTTTATATATATAATTATATTTATATATAATTATAAATTATAAATTATAAATTATAAAGAGAGAAAACCTATATATATTATATAATTATATATATGTGTTTTCTTTCTTTATAATTTATAATTATAATTATAGTATAATTATAAATTTATATAATTATATAATATATATTATATATTATAATTTATATAATTATAATATATAATATAATTTATGTAATTATATAATATAGATTACATAATTTTATATATATAAAGGTTTTCATTCTTTATAATTTTAGGATATAGTTTCTCCTAACAATATACCAAAATACACCCAGGATCTAGTGTATTGCTCTGTTCCATACACCTATCTAATTATATTCTCTCTCTCTTTCCTTTTTAGTTTTGGACCTTTTCTAATTTGTTTAGTGTATATTGCTTTGGGGTCGTTGTTGCAGTTTTAGTGTTTCTTCTCTCATTCATCTATTCTTCTCTGGACAGAATGACAAAATGGTAAAATTTCAAAAAAGAGAACAAGAGGCAGTACTGACTGCTATGCTAGGGATCTAATCAGTATGAATATAAGTAAGATGTCAGAACTAGAGTTCAGAATGACAGTTATAGGGAATAACAGTTATAAAAATTCTAGCTGGGTGTGAAAAAAGCACAGAAGACCCTAGAGAATCCCTTTCTGGAGAAATAAAAGAAATTACAGTCTAATCAGTTGAAATTTTAATAAAATTTAATAAAATTTAATTTTAATAAAACTCAATAAAAAGGTATTAATGAGATGCAATAAAAAATGGAGGTTCTTACTGCTAATATAAATGAGGTAAAAGAGAATATGTGTGATATAGAAGAAAAATGATGGAAAATAAAGAAGCTGAGAAAAAGAGATAAACAACTACTGGATTATGAGGGGATAATTTGGTACATATGTGATAAAATAAAGCAAAAACAATATTAGAATAATAGGAATCCCAGAAGGAGAGGAAAGAAAGAGGGGGAAGAAGGTGTCTTTGAGCAAATTATAGCTGAGAATTTCCCTAATTTGGGAAGGAAACAGACGTTCATCTCCAGGAGGCACAGAAAACCCCTTCTCAAAATCAATAAAAGTAGGTCCACACCTCAACATATAATAATCACTTGCAAAGATCAGAGACAAGAGAAAATCATGAAAGCACTTGGGACAAGAGGTCCTTAACCTAAAAGGGTAGAAACATTAGAGTGGCAGAAGACCTATCTACAGAGATCTGGCAGGCTAGAAAGGACTGACATGATATATTCAATGTACTAAATGAGAAAAATATGCAGCTAAGAATAGTTTATCCATCAAAGCTATCATTCAAAATAGAAGGAGAAACAAAGAGCTTTTGGGAAAAAGAAAAGGAAAAAAAATGACCATTAAACCCACCCTGCAGAAAATATAGGGGTGCCTGGGTGGCTCAGTGGGTTAAAGCCTCTGCCTTTGGTTCAGGTTATGATCACAGGGTCCCGGGATTGAGCTCCGTATTGAGCTTTCTGTTCGGCAGGGAGTCTGCTTCCTCCTCTTTCTTTCTCTCTCTCTCTGCTTGTCTCTCTGCATACTTGTGATCTCTGTCTGTAAAATAAATAAAGAAAATCTTAAAAAAAACCAGCCCTGCAGGAAACATTAAGGGGATCCTTATAGTGAAGAGAGAGCCCCAAAGTAACAAAGACCAGAAAGGAACAGAGGCAATATGCAGAAAAAAGTGACTTTGTTGGTAATAAAATGGCACTAAATTCTTTTCTTTCAATAGTTACTCTGACTATAAATGGGCTAAATGTCCCAATCAAAAGGCACAGGATATCGTATTGGATAAAAAAATATGACCCATAATTATGCTGTTCATGAGAGAATCATTTTAGACCCAAGTCCCCTCAATATTGAAAATGAGGGGTAGAGAACCATTTATCATGCTAATGGACACCAAAAGAAAGCTGGGGGTAGCAATCATTATATCAGTCAAACCAGATCTTATTTTTATTTATTTATTTTTATTATATTCAGTTAACCAGCATATAGAACATCATTAGTTTTTGATGTAGTTGTGTATAACACCCAGTGCTCATCACCACATGTGCCTTTCTTAATACTCATCACCTGGTTAACCAACTCCCCCCACCCCCACCCCTCTATAACCCTCAGTATGCTTCCAGGAGTCCAGAAAAACTATATTTTAAATGAAAGACCATAATAAGAGATGATGAAGGACACAATATCATAATTAAAGGGTCTATCCAATAAGAAGATCTAACAACTGTAAATATTCATGCCCCTATCACGGGAATTGCCAATTATATAAACTAATTAATAACAAAATTAAAGAAATACATTAATAATAATACAATCACAGTAAGGGGCTTTAAGACCCCACTGACATCAATGGGTAGATCATCCAAAAAGACAATCAACAAGGAAACTGTGGCTTTGAATGACACACTGGACCAGATGGACTTAACAGATATATTCAGAAGATTGCATCAAAAACGAGAATACACATTATTTTCAAATTTACATGGAACACTCTCCAAGCATAGATCACATTTTAGGCCACAAACAAGTCTCACCAAATTCAAAAAGATAGAAGTCATGCTATGCATCTGTTCTGACAACACTATGAAACACTACAAGACAACAACCTAGAAAGAACACAAATACACGGAGGCTAAATAACAAGCTGCTAAACAATGGCTGGGATAACAAAAAAGTTAAAGATGAAATTAAAAAATGCATGAAGAAAAATGAAAATAAACACAACAGTCCAAAATCTTTGGGATGAAACAAAAACTATTCTAAGAGGGAAGATTATAGCAATACAGGCCAGGGAAAGAACCAAAAAAAATCTCAAATAAACAACCCAATGTTACACTTAAAAGAGCTAGAAAAAGGAAAACAAACAAACCCAACACTAATACAAGGAAGGAAATAACAAAGATTAGAATAGAGATTAACAATGAAACTACAAAACCAACAGAACAGAACTATGAAACCAGGAGTTATTGCTTTGAAAAGATTAACAAAATTGATAAATGTTTAGCCAGACTCATCAAAAAAAAAAAAATACAGAGAGAGATAGAGAGAAAGAGAAGATAAAGAGAAGAGAGGACTCAAATAGACAAAATCAGAAATTAAAGAGGAGAAATAACAACTGACACCATCAAAATACAAAGGAATATAAGATGAAAAAGCATATGTCAATAAATTGGACAACTTAGAAGAAAAGGATAAATTTCTAGAAACATATAACCTTGCAAAATTGATTCAGAAAGAAAAAAAAAATTGAGCAAACTGATTCCTGGTAATGAAATTGAATTAGTAATAAAAAATTCCCAAAAAAGTGTAGGACCAGATGGCTTCACAGGTGAATTCTGTTAAACATTTAATGAGGAGTTAATACCTATTTTTCTGAAAGGGTTCCAAAAAAACAAAAGTGGAAAGAAAACTCTCAAATTCATTCCAAGAAGCCAGCATTACCTGTACCAAAACCAAAGAAAGAGAGAAAGAAAGAAAGAGGAAAGGAAGGGGAAAAAATACAGGCCAATATCTCTGATGAATATAGATGCAAATAACCTCAAAAAAATAGCAAACTGAATCTAAACAGACATTGAAAAATCATTTACCACAATCAAGGGAGATCTATTCTGGGGATGCAGACATGGTTCAATATTTGCAAATCAATCAATGTGATATATCACATACACAGGAGAAAGGATAAAAACTATAGGATCATTTCAATAGGTGCAGAAAAAGCACTTCACAAAATACATCTCTTCATGATAAAAACCTTCAACAAAGTAGATTTATAGGGAACATACCTCAACATAATGAAGGCCATCTATGAAAAACCATACCTAACATCATACTCATTGTTGACAAATGGAGAGTTTCCCCTAAGAACAGAAACAAAACAAAGATGCCCACTCTCATCACTTTTATCCAACTTAGTACTGGAATCCTAGCCATAGCAATCAGATCAGGAAGAGGAATAAATGGTATCCAAATTCATAAAGGAGAAGTAAAACTTTTGCTATGTGTGGATGACATGATACTATATACAGAAAACCCAAAATGAGTCCACAAAAAACCTAGTAAAACTGGTCATGAATTCAATAAAGGCACAAGATACAAAATTAATATACAGAAATCTGTCACATTTCTGTATACTGATAATGAAACAGCAGAAAGAGAAATTAAGAAAATGATCCTATTTACAATTGCACCAAACAGAATAAAATAACTAGAAATAAACCTAACCAAAGATGTAAAATGTCTGTACTCTGAAAACTATAAAAAACTGATGAAAGATATTGAAGATGGCACCAAAAAGTGGAAAGATATACCCCA
>NW_022631978.1:19465-20091 GCF_010015895.1 Lontra canadensis
GGTTTAGGCTTTATTTGCTATTCTTTCCTCCCACTCCTTTAAGTCTACGTTTAGCTCATAAGTATTAGAGACCTTTCTTGTATCTTGAGAAAGGCTTGTATTGCTATATACTTTCTTCTTAAGACCACCTTTGCCACATCCTAAAGGTACTGAATAGTTGTGTTTTCATTTTCATTCATTTACATGAATTTTTAAAAATTCTTCTTTAATACCCTGGTTGACTCATTCATTCTTTAGTAGGATCCTCTTTAGCCTCCATATATTTGAGTTCTTTCCAAATTTCCTCTCTGATTGAGTTCCATTTTCAAAGCACTGTGGTCTGAAAATGTGTAGGGAATGATCCCAATCTTTGGTATGGATTGAGACCAGATTTGTGAACCAGTATGTGATCTATTCTGGAAACTGTTCCATGTGCACTCAAGAAGAATGTGTAATCTGTTGCTTTAGGATGGAATGCTCAGAATGTATCTGTGAAGTCCATTGGGTGCCCTTCTTATTCAAACCCCTTGTTAACTTGTTGATCTTCTGCCTGGATCATCTGTTTATTGCTGTCAGTGGGGTGTTAATGTCCCCTACTATTATTGTATTATTATCAATGAATGACTTAATTTGGTAGTAATTAAGTT
>NW_022631978.1:20101-20398 GCF_010015895.1 Lontra canadensis
CTGGGTATTTACCCTAAAGATACAAATGTAGTGATCCAAAGGGGCACATACACCCGAATGTTTATAGCAGCAATGTCCACAATAGCCAAACTATGGAAAAAACCTACATGTCCATCAACAGATTAATGGATAAAGAAGAGTGGTATATATATACAATGGAATGCTATGCAGCCATCAAAAGAAATGAAATCTTGCCATTTGGGACGACTTGGATGGGACTAGAGGGTATTATGCTTAGAGAAATAAGTCAATCAGAGAAAGAAAACTATCATATGATCTTCCTGATCTGAGGAAGTG
>NW_022631979.1:0-20394 GCF_010015895.1 Lontra canadensis
TTTGTTGTTTATGCAGTAAACTTAGATTGAACCTGCCCCTTCCCCCCCAAGAGGAAAGCGCTTAGAAACAGAACTGGTGAAATACGGCCAAATAGCCCCAATAACGGAGCACAGATACCAGGACATGTCAGGCTGGGCAAAAATAACGGAGCCCAGATACAAGGACGTGTCCGGCCAGGTGGAAACGGCCAATCAATGAAAGCGCACGTATTACCTCCCTACCCGCCAAGGATGAGCCAAGCCAGGTGGAGACATCCAATCAGGAAAGCACCTCTCTAACCACCCAAGAATGTGAGCCCTGCCTTTTGGGCGCCAATTCTGACCAGAGTGCTAGGCTAGTTCAAATACCTACTATAGGGTGAATTGTAATTCAATTGGCCACCTGTGTGTGGCCAGGCTCAACCACATGGCCTTTACTCTATAAAAGTTAGTCTGTGAGGCTGGGAGGGGTCGCCTCTCTGCAAGAGACAGCCCTGGCCGGTCAGTTCGATTCTTGATGCTTGGTGCGAAATAAAGCTTTGCTTGACCTTCGCTTTGTATCAGTCTCGTCCTTTTGTCCAGGGACCCTTTCAACCCTAGGTTAGGTTTTCCTCTCATCTTTGTCAGAACTCCATTGTCTTTCTTTTTAATCTTATTTTATTTATTTGAGAGAGAGAGAGAGTACAAGCTGGGAGACAGGCGGAGGGAGAGGGAGCCTGATGTCGGTGTGATGCTAGGCTTGATCCTAGGACCCTGGGATCATGACTTGAGCCGAACTTAACCAACTGAACCACCCAGGTGTCCCTAGAACCCCATTTTCTTTCTTTCTTTTTTTTTTTTTTTTTGAAGATTTTATTTTTTTATTTATTTGACAGAGAGAGAGATCACAAGTAGGCAGAGAGGGAGGGAGGAAGCAGGCTCCCTGCTGAGCAGAGAGCCCAATGCCCTGGGATCACAACCTGAGCTGAGGGCAGAGGCTTAACCCACTGAGCCACTCAGGCACCCCAGAACCCCATTTTCTTATCAGAGCTCTCCAACTTCATTAAGACAAAGTTCTGTAATTGATGTATGTTTTTCATACCATACCCGGATTCTCTTCTCCACAAAAATACTGGTAATGTGACTAGAACCTTGAAATGCAGGAATTTTTTTAACTGCGTTTGTTTGGTTTTGTTTTTGTTTTGGCGGGGAGGGGGTATTAGTATCTGTGAGCTTCTAGCTCAGAGCATGCAAGCAGATCAGGGAAGAAAGAAAGGAAAGAAAATCCTGTGGAACTTCTAGATCATGATGCTTTAAGAATTTCCCAGAGAATGTGGTTTGCCCACACTGTCAGGGGACCAGTAGTTATTGTGGGTTAATGGCCTGCCCTGTGGCTGAGAGGCCTAGAGGCTTGTCTGAGCTATAGCATGTGAAGATAGCCTGGTTCACCGGAAGTTTTTAATCCATACTTATAAAGGGAGTAGTTACTTTGTTATGAAAGCAATAAAGCCATGCTTGTTGGCTTTACTGAAAAATATAATTGTTTTATTAAAAATAAAGTTGTTTAGGGGCACCTGGGTGGCTCAGTGGGTTAGGCCGCTGCCTTCGGCTCGGGTCATGATCCCAGAGTCCTGGGATCGAGCCCTGCATCGGGCTCTCAGCTCGGCGGGGAGCCTGCTTCCTCCTCTCTCTCTGCCTGCCTCTCTGCCTGCTTGTGATCTCTGTCTGTCAAATAAATAAATAAAATCTTAAAAAAGAAATTAAAAAAAATAAAAATAAAGTTGTTTATCAAAAACAATCACATTAGTATTTTGCCTTTGGGAACTGGAAGCTTGAGCAGAGGAAGTAATTTTTTCATGTCTCTTTCTATAATCCCTCGATTTTCTGTTCACACACATACACACAATTCCTCTAGGAGGAAAAGATCACAGAACTATAGGACAAGTTCTGCTCCCACCTGCGCACGACTGTTCTGAAGTCTGCAATCTGGTCATTTCATATAAAGGGTATTTTAAACACTCGGGAAATGCCTCTTAATGTTAGTACCTATTGTGGACTGAATGTTTCTGTCCCTCCCAAATGTTGAAGCCCTTACCCACAGTGTGCTGGTATTAGGAGGTGAAACCTTCAGGAGGTAAATAGGTTTAGATGGAGTCATGAGAGTGGCACCCCATGATGGGACCTTGTGAAAAGACAAAGGTCACCTTGTAAAAATATGATGGTCACTGAGAAAGTAGTCATTTGAAGCCAGAAAAGGGATCTCACCAAGAACTGAGTGGTGCCACCACCTTGATTTTTTACTTTTCAGCCTCCAGAACTTTGAGAAGCAAATGTCTGTTGTTTGTGGTATTTCGTTATAGCAGCCTGAGCTAGGACACCACCCAAAACCTCTGAAAAGGTCAAAATTAAGACTGTGGCAATCTGTTTGAGAATGTATCCCCTATTTCTGCTTTCTATGAGAAGTTTCCTTTAGCTACTTGCTCACCTCAGCTCACCAGACAAGGTTTTCTAACAAGTGTCACATACTAGCACCGAGGGAGCAATTCCATAAGATCAGCAGAATGGACACCATTACCAAGTTTCCCCAAAGAAAGTCCTGAGAAGGCAGTCTCTCCTCTCGCTGCCGTAAGAAGACATTTAAAAATATCCAACATCTGAAGTCTTAATTTGATGAAAATTTTAAAATTCTCTCCTTACGAAGTTTTATTTGGCTCAGGACCACCCATGAAGGTCCCCCTCTGACGGGTGAGTTCTTGGCTCTTCTTCAAGCAGCAAAAGACTGGGCTCTCTGCCACAGGAACATTGGGAACTGGACTTCTACTGTCCTATGAATGCAACCCTGTGAACTACTTCCCCAGGACCCCCAGGGGCCAAGAGAAAAAAGGAGACTGAGGGAGCACCAACCCCTCACGGACAAGACACAGTAATGTGTGAGACCAGCAAGGAATAACATTCCCCAAACAAAAGTGATGGATTTGTACTGCTGGTAAATGTCGGTTTGGGTTGCCAAGAAAAGGGTGCCCTCTTAGAATGTGGCAATATGACTAGGTATACAACTTCTTTGGAGGGCCATTAGTCAGGAATTAGCAAAATTAGCAATGACAAATACTTTGATTAGGAAAGTCCACTTCCAGCAATCTCTTTTAGGGAAATCCATGCATAAGTGATAAGGCTATTTGTGTAAGGATGTTCTTTGAACAAGCATTTATAACAGTAAACATTAGAATCAATGTCACGTCCAGCAATTAAGGCATGTTTGTCTATACACTAATCCATCCAAAAATCAATCAATAAATAAAAATAAATTACCAAACAAACAAACAAGCAAACCACAAAACAATAACCCATCCATGGAAAGATAGCCATTTGTTTAAGATGAGGTAAATAACAGAAATGGTGACGAGATGCCACTGAAAAGTTACAGTAGCTAATGTTTACTAAACATTAAGTGGTCAAATGGTTTATATGCGCATCTCATAAAAATTTAAATTAATCCATGAAGGAAGTACTCTTATTCGCCCCCTCTTATAGACAAAGAAATCGAGGCACAGAAAACTCGTGATTTGTTCAAGCCACATGGTGGAAGAACCACAATTGCACCCCTAACTAGAGGCTTCACCGCGAGTGAAGACAGGTTTTGTCGCTCTCAATTCTTGGGATTTTCTATTTCCAGGATGTCCAGTTGTAAAAACCCAGCTTCGGGAAGTGAGGCTCTCTGCAGTGCCTCTGGGATAAAGAAAGGCCCAGACGCAGACTACTGAAAGAAATACCTTTGCTGAAAAATTCCTTCTTTTAGGTACTTTGATGCAACTTGGGTCTTCGGGCAGGATATTTTGGAGTCTGATTTAAAGTAGACAGAAGTTCAGAAGACTCGGAGGATAAATAAGTTCACTAGCAAGTAACCTAAGGTTCCAAGTCGCTGGGAAAAGAGACCGTCCCTGGGTGGGATCGAACCACCAACCTTTCGGTTAACAGCCGAACGCGCTAACCGATTGCGCCACAGAGACACGGAAGCTGCCTTTCCTCAACTCGTTTCCTGATCTCAAAAATTGCTTTCCAGCCTCTGGCTGGGGACATCTCATTCTCTCACTCCGGAAACCGGAGGAGCGGGAGACACTGAGGCCACCGGTCGTCTCACTGGGCACGTGTGAACATCGACACCGGGCCAGACACCCGGGGAACTCGGAGAGCCCAACGCCGGACCCACCGCCCCTCCGCCTGCTCCTCGCAGCCTCATCGCCGCCTGGCTCCAGAAGTGGCCCGCAGCCTCTCGGGCTGAAGTCATCCACCTTCCCATTCTTAACTCCCATTTCCTCCGGGCGCTCCCAGGGAGTCCCCGCAGGATCAGGCGGACGCGCGTGAGCTGGGCGCTACCCCCAAGGCCCCCAGCTCGCTGCAAGGGTAGACTCAACGGGGCCCGGCGGGCGTGGCTCGCGATGCACCGGGTGCCCCCGAGCGGGGCCGGGCCCTGGTAGGCACTCCCTAAATGGTTGGTGACGGATCCATTCCGCCGTGGGGGCCTAGGGGAGCCAAGAGTTGCAGTGTGGGCATTTGAGTCCTACGAGGGGCTCGGGAGAGGGAAGACCGCAAAGGTTTCTCCGAAGCGGACGAGCTTTGGTTCCCAGAGCTGATCGAGAATGCGGCGAAAATTCCGACTTTGGACTCGTGCGCCCTAGGATGGACCTGAGTCCCCACCCTGAACCGCCACGCAGCAGCTTAGTATGGCTTCGGCGGTCCGGGGCCGGGGTGTCGAGGGTTGAACACCCAGGAAACTGGACAAAAGAAGCAGCGAGGAGGCGTGGGCAGCGTGGTGAGGGGTGGGGGAGAGGGCGCGAGCACTCAGCCTCTGAACAAAAGGCCGATTTTCCTTAATTTCGATCATCCGCCACTTGCCGTCTCTTGTGTGCGGTTGGTGCTCTCAACTCTGAAAAACAGTTTTCCTCCTTTAAATGCCTGGTTTACAGACGGCAGCGCCGTAAGATGTCACTCTTTGGACCTGGCGACCTCCCAAACGCGGGCATCGGAGCTGCTGGGGGGGCCCACAGTCCCTGTTCATGGCTGCAAACCGTACCCCTGGGGGGAATCGGCCCGACCCCAGCCCCTCGCCCCGCGCCCGAAACCGGCTGTGCGCTCCTCCGCGCCCCTGCGCCCTGCAGAGGAATGTGGACAATGGTGAAGTCTGTACTTCCAGGAAGTGCACTCTCAAAGACAACCGGAGGAGAGGCTGCTGAAGAATTCTAAAGAAAGGGGTGTCCGAGCGAACTTATTATTATTACTGGAGTAAAGTAAGAATGCTTGTACTGAGTCGGACGATGACCGCTGTAGCTTTAATCCCACATAAATAGAGCGGAAAAGTTCCCTACAGCTTTGTAGCTTTGTAGCCATTTGAGGGCTACTTCCAAGCAGGCACTCACGGTTTTTTTTTTTTTTTCCTTTATAAACGTAGCTAAAAATATTCTATTTATTAACATGTGCGTTCCTTTGAGTCTCAATTTACTTTCCCAACAGCCCCCCAAGAAGAGGCGGAGAACACGCGGGGCTAGGGCACAGAAAAATGCACTTGGCGTCACGTCAACTTTCACCTGAGCCTAAAGAACTTGGAGAAAAGCGCCCCCCTCGTGGACGGTTGGAAAATTCCAGTAACAGGGCTAAGGAGGTGAGGATCCGTGGTAAGCCTCGGTGGGACCCCTTGGGATGGACTGAAAATCCTTTTATCCTGGAGGTCCTTTCCATGGAAGTCTGGGGTTCAATCTGGACGGAAACTAGCACCGAGAGAGGCCCTTCTAAAAGGCCCGGGGCGGGGGCTGGCATTGCTCCCTCAGCCGAACCCCATCTCCACGCAGCACTTTTCATCCGCTACGCTGGCCCCTCCTTGAACTCAGAAGTTGGAAGATCCTAGGCCTGGACTGTGATTTAGTGCCCATCAGCCGTGGGCCGGAGGAAATCTATTAAACTCTCTACAAACCTATTTCCAGATTAGCCACACGCCGAGGTCTTGGCTCAGTATCTTACATTTGAGCAACGATTCCAAGCTGCTAGGGGGAAAAAAAGAAGCGCACCTACTTCTCCCGTCTTGCTAGCTCAGTTCGTAGCGCTCACGACTTCTAATTTTAGGGTCCTGAGCATCGCCCAGCGTCCAGTGAATTTTATTTGTCTCCCGATTGGGTACCCTCCGTGGCCAGGGCCGTGCGGATCCCCGAGGTAGCCACGAGGGGGCGCGCCGTCCCTTCCCCTTGGATCTCGGCTCCCAGAACCGCTTCTTTCCCTCATCCAACTCCCCTACCCCAGTTTGGATGGTAAATAATAAAGATGTCCAGTTTCACTTTCTCTGAGACTGGCACAAACCAAGATTCTTATTCTTTACCACCCCAACTGTAGGATCGTCTTGAGTTGCGGCATGGGAGGTTTGGTTGCATAAGCTCAGCTGCCCAGCTCGGAGGCTACCTCATTCCCTCTGCGGCTACCAAACTATAGGAAAAGGCTCAAAGACAACTGGTTTTGAAAGTAACTGATATCTTCTGTAATTTTAAATGTTCTGTTCTATGCATTAAGAAGTCTTATTCCTGGGATGCTTGGGTGGCTCAGTTGGTTAAGCCTGGGAGGGTGGTTGAGACTGAGCCCTGTATGGGGCTCTGCGCTCGTCGGGAGTCTGCTTAACATTTCTCCCTCTACCCCACCCCTCCCCCATAAATAAATCTTTAAAAGCTTTATTCTAAGGAGCATGTGCACCCTCTACGCCCCCCCCCCAACCCAAATAAGTAAATCTTTAAAAGCCTTATTCCAAGAAGCATGTGCAGGTTTCAGCAGACCACAAAAGGGAGTCTTCTGTAGAAAAAAAGGTTTGAAATTTGCATGCTTGGGAGAAAAGACCCGGTGCACCCAGGAGTGAGGCTGGGGAAGAGAATGGGGAGAAGATTCAGAACTAAGAGCTATGGAACTGGGGAAGAGGAGAAAGGAGATACATTCTAGGGACTGGTCCCCACTAAAGACAGTTTGTCTTTCTGGGCCTCCCCTCCAACCTTTGTCTTTCAAAGCAGCCTCTTCACTCTTCCACTGTCTCACTCTTCCACTATCTGATTCTGAGAATTCTGGCATTTTCTACTAGGTCTACTAGGCCTACATAAAGTTCGTTCTACCAGCACCAGGAACCTTACAGTTGTCCTTTTGCTAATCCTCTCTTTTGTAGTCCTAGGAGAGTCTGTGGGTAAGGCAAAACTTTACCTCTACCGTCTTAGGGACTCCATATGGGCCTGAGAATTAAGTTGACACAAGACAGATTAATAGGAGAAAAGCACACTGATTTTTACACCAACATGGGAGGTCCAATAGGAAAATGAAAATCCAAAGAAGTGGGTAGGCCTAAATGTTTTTATACTGGGTTGAACAAAGGGAGGCAATTATAAAAAAGCAAGACATATGGGAAGATTAAAGGAGGATATAAATTATTTTAACAAGGTCTGTACCGATTTCTCTGGGCCCTGACTTCCTGTCTCACATGACAAGAATGCTTCTTTCCTCCTGATACAGTGAGGGCATCTTTCACACGTATCTCCTGCTTTCAGGAAGTTGAAAAGGGAGCGCACTCTTCCTGCACCTGCTGTCAGAGGTGTCAGAGCGCTCTTCCTGCACCTGCTGTTTTCCAGGTGCCTTTAGCTCAAAACAATCCTTATGTCAAAGTGTCATACTTTGGGGCACCTGGGTGGCTCAGTTGTTAAACGTCTGCCTTCGGCTCGGGTCATGATTCCGGGGTCCTGGGATCGAGCCCCGCATTGGGCTCTCTGCTCAGCAGGGAGCCTTCTTCACCCTCTCTCTCTGCCTGCCTTTCTCCCTACTTGTGATCTCTCTCTGTCAAATAAATAAATAAAATATTTTAAAAAAAAAAGTGTCATACTTTGGGGTGGAGTATATTGCCACTCTTCAAGCTCAAGCATGGGAATATGCCCAGAGAACAGCATAGTTAGTTCAGATCTCCTTGTGATACTGTGGGGTCACCATGCTGAAAGTGAGTCCAGAAGGCCCAGATCATACTTAGTATTTGTTAAAGTAAAAACAAAACCCTTCACCTAGGTCATTTGTAAATGTGGAAGATAGTATTCAAATTATTTAGAAATCAGTAATCTAGGGACCCCTGGGTGGCTCAGTCGGTTAAGCATCTGCCTTTGGCTCAGGTCATGATCCCAGGGCTTGCTCAGCTGGAGACCGCTTCCCTTCTGCCTGCTGTGTGCCGCTCACTCTCTCTGACAAATAAGTAACTAAAACCTTCATAAATAAATAAATAAAACAATAAAACAAGGATTTAAAAAATAGAAACCAGTAATATATGTAAAAATCCTTCATCTAATCTTTTTAAAAAGTTTCTGAAAGCACTTTATTTCTTTAGTTTCGTTCTTTAACCTCTACACCCAACATGGGGCTTGAACTCACAACCTCAAGATCGAGTCACATGCTCTAATGAGTAAGCCAGCTAGGCACCCCTAAAATCTTTCATTTTATTTTTATGTTAAGATTTTATTCGTAAGTAATCTCTATACCCAACTTGGGGCTCGAACCTACAAACCCGAGATCAAAAGTCTCATGTTCCACAAACTGAGCCAGTCATTTTAGGCACCTTCACCTTAAAGGCACTGGGAAGAATTCAGGGCTTCTACCCACAACTCTAACATAGCAATACCACCAGATTAGTCTTCTCACTTTAAACAACCACAAAGATGGACAAAATATGTGAAGGGTCTGTTTACAGACACTGGACAGAGGTAGTACAAGGCTGTGATTCCATGAGAGAGGGTTGAGGTTGGTACAGCAATCTGGAATCCCAGGACAATACAGTGTTCACACTGAGTTGTGAAGGCAGACATCAAAATTACGGCAGCTGAAGTACCAGGAATCTTCAGCACAGAGCATCAGAAAGGAGAAAACAGTTTAGATGCCAGTTTTCAGAAGTCCACATTAGGTCTCCTGCCGGTCATTTGCTGAGTGTAAAGCAGCTCATGCGCAGAGAGCTACTATCCAATCTGGCTTACCAGAGGACAGATGCTACAAGATGGCAAACAACAGATCCTAGAGATCAGTGCCGGCAACACTGGGACTCAGGCCCTGTTAACAACTCTACCACTCTGAGTATTGAGGTGATACACCAGAACTGCTCTGTTTTAGGTGTGAAGACGACACCCTAGTGTCAAGCTTACTTTTGACCCTCCCTAACAAATATTAAAACCAAGCCCTGATAAGATTAACAGAGGGAGGAGCCGGGGTTTCCAGGTTGAGTCACACCAACTTAGAGAGCTTTAGGAAACCCCTTGGACTTTCCAAAGATCCACCTAAACAAAACGTAAATCCCGTGCTACACAAACTCCAGGTCACGCATTAGTCATCAAATTGGTTAGCAGAACATATATTGAATACTGTTTGGAGGAAGTTATCAGAATCTGGAATCTCTACAATGTATCATTCAAAATGTGCTATAAACAATAAAAAGTACTAGACACTCAAAGAAACAACAAAATGAAGGCCCATTTAATTCATACTTAAAAAAAAAAAACCCAGCAGTCAAGAGAAACCAGCTCTCAGGGTATTAATTTTAGCAGACTTCAAAATACATATATATGTATACATTACATATGTATATTTTATATAATTATTTGTAAGTAATATACATGGAACAAAAGGAATATGCAATATCATTGAGTGTCCTGGGTTTTTTGTTTTTTTTTTTTTAAGATTTTATTTATTTATTTGACAGATAGAGATCACAGGTAGGCAGAGAGGCAGGCAGAGAGAGAGAGGAGGAAGCAGGCTCCCCGCCGAGCAGAGAGCCCGATGCGGGGCTCGATCCCAGGACCCCGAGATCACGATCTGAGCTGCAGGCAGAGGCTTTAACCCACTGAGCCACCCAGGCGCCCCCCTGGTTTGTTTTTTAAGATTTATTAATTCATTTTGAGAGAGAGAGAGAGAGAGAGAGAACCAACAAGACAGGTAGAGGGAGGGGAGAAAGATTCTCAAGCAGACTTTGGGCTGAGAGCCAAGCCCTATGCAGGCGATTTAACAATCCTTAAATCACGACCTCCGCCAAACACTTAACCCACTGCGTCACCCAGTTGCCCCCGTTTTGTATTCTAATAAAGGAACTGACACAAAAAAAATGAAAATCATAGAAAGAATCAAGTATTTCACAGGGTTGCATATACTCTAAATTAGCAACCAATATATGATGCTGTTACTTGAAAGTTTGGGAACCAAGTGGTAGAAATGGGAGTGGCTCCTCTCACTATTACCCCTAGGGATATACTAGTGAACATTGTGCTTCCCACCTACGTCTGTAACTTTGATCTGTTGATCCAGCAGTCTTAGTTCCCAAGTCTTAGTTCCCAAGGGCAACTTGGGCTGCTACTACACAATGGCCGTAAGGAGGAGTATTTGAGGAATGCAGAAAAGCCCTCAGAAGACCCTTTGGAACTCTCATTGCTCTCTGATTGAAAGTCAATGGAAATCGCAACAATCCAGTACAGGTAACACAGAGAATGGTCCAGAGACTCTAGGAATGAGGATTTATGGATCACTCCACCAGGCAAGATAACTGCTAACACAGAAGTGTGGTGCTTGCTGAGGGCAAAAGAAATACGGAATTAGTAGTGAAGACAGTGATAATAAGAAGACAGTTATAAATACCAGTGGCAGTTGCAGAAGTGAGGTAAGTATGTATGAGTATTTCTTCCTTATTTTGATACAAATATTTTTGCGTATGTATGAACCAATATTTTCCTCTTTCCTTTTCCATCCCACTACGAGCTAACAAATATGTGTTGATAGTACTCAACTTTTAATCTAAGTAGGGGGAATGACGGTGATTCAACTGGAAGAGGAATGAACATCATGCAAAGACAAGGGATTTTATTCTTGGGGGGGGGGCTGGCATGTTTTCACTCTTTGAAGAGAGCATGATTTTCCTATTGTCTTTAATACTGAAAGTTAAGAGTGATTTTTTTAACTTTTTTTTTTAAGATTTTATTTATTTATTTGACAGACAGAGATCACAAAATAGGCAGAGAGGCAGGCAGAGAGAGAGGAAGAAGCAGGCTCCATGCTGAGCAGAGAGCCCAATGTGGGGCTTGGACCCCAGCCGAAGGCAGAGGCTTTAACCCACTGAGCCACCCAGGCGCCCCAAGAATGATTTTTTTTTTTTAAGATTTTATTTATTTATTTGACAGACAGAGATCACAAGTAGGCAGAGAGGCAGGCAGAGAGGCAGCAGAGAAGGAGGGGGAAGCAGGCTCCCGATGAGCAGAGAGCCGGATGCGGGGCTCAATCCCAGGACCTGAGATCATGACTTGAGCCAAGGCAGAGGCTTTAACCCACTGAGCCACCCAGGCGCCCCCCCCAAGAATGATTTTGAGCAGGAGGACTACCACACAGACACCAAGTCTGTAAGAGGTGGACTGTGGTGGATTTGTGTCAATGTTCATTCTAAACTGGAAGCACATTTTCCAGAATTCCTATTCGTGCACAGTTCTGCGTTAGCTTAACGTTATCAGTTTGGAAGGTGGAAATGGAAGTGGCTGCCGTATTCTTTTAGAACCCTGAGAAGGACAGCTCACACATGCAACTTTATCAGCTGATTTATTTTTCTGGGCATATGGCAGTAGGCAGGCTTGTTTTAACAACTCTTGCCCTATCTTCCGCGGTTTCTTTTGTTCCTTGACACTACCAGCTAGATACTCCTTATGTTAAGATTGAAAGTTTGGAGTACTGAGACAAGCTCTACGTCTTTCCCTTTTTATGGGGTTCACTGTCCCACTCTGTGCCCCTGCCCCACTCTCTCCTTGTAAAGCTAGCTTTGTTGAACCCTACACAAACAAACCCCTCTTACTACTGAAATCGCGGAACGTCCCTGAAATAATGTTTCTTAAAAAACCAGCAGATAAGAGCCACACAACTCCTCAACTAAAACCAACTACCCAAAAGAACTAAAACACAGTGTTGGATAAATATGCCAAAATAGCCCAATGACCTAAAACCTGTACCCTAATGCCTGCTCTACAACAACCGACAGTACTTACCAGACACGAAACACTGTAAATCCTACGAAAAGAAAAAAAAAAAAAGCCGGCATGTACTTGGACAGTAACATTGAAATAACCATATCAAAGCACAACACAAAACGAAGTGCAAATCCCAACACAGTTACCGAACAAAAGCTAATCCCTACTTTTCAACAAAAGCTGCCAGGGGAAAGCGCGAACGCAGTCCCCCACTACCACAAATTATGCAGTCGAGTTTTCCACATTTGGGGAAATCGCAGGGGTCAGCACATCCGGAGTGCAATGGATAAGCCTCGCCCTGGGAAAACCACCTTCGTGATCATGGTATCTCCCCTGCCAGGTAAGTATGACTTCCACCCCCTACGCCCCACACCAGCGGCACACGCCTTGCACTCTTCACACACGCCCACTTCTCTCCCCACCACTCTTGAGCCTCCCGACGCCTTCCACGCACGCAGCACAACGAACCTCCGTCAACCGCCCCGCACTCCTTCCCGGAGCCCCGGAGATCCCATTGTATTTAGGCGGTAGCGGTCGAATCATCAGCCCCTGCGCTGCCATATTTACATAAGGCACGCCCTCCTCGTGACGTCACAACAACCCTGACCTCCGGCCTAACTCCGCCCTCCCACTCACCTCTCTCCGGCCCCCCCTCGTCCCGTCTTTCCTTCCCAGCCCCATCCGCCGCGGCGGCGGGCGTGGGTTCTGAACCTCTGTTGGCCTGCAAGGAACCTGACAGGCTGTTCCTGTCTCTGTACCTTTCTTCAAATAATGCCTTTCAGTGTGTAAAATAGAACAAAGGAAAGGGGTTCCTTTCAGATCCAGTCAGTCAGCTTTGTGATTGCAGCACTGTGTGTACATCTATTAAAACTCACGAGGCATCACAACTGGTGGCGAAATCTAGTCCGTTCTTCAAAGTTCAGTTGCATGCACGGAACATCTCATTCATTTCACTTTCTAACCCTTCGATATGGGAAAGTTTTGAATTTTTTTTTCCCTTCTAGTCCTTTTCTGGAACACACGTTATTCTGAAAGCAGAAAGAGTTAAGGGTCCTCAAACAAAGCCTAGACGTCGCTTTCGGGACACAGGGTAAGTCATTTTTGGCCCAATTGTTTTCCCTGATCTCTGACGCCCTACCTCGCTCCTCGCCTGAGCACACTTCTCCAGGAACTTCCCAGGAGGTGTCAGAATTACAAAGCAATGCAAAACCTTTAGTTAAGAATTTTAAGGGAATTCAAGAGAGTGCAAAAGCTAACAGTCTCTACCAACGCTAGGAATTAGCCTAACCGTATCAGAGACAATAAATCAATGGTAAAACTCCCAGTACCTTTTCCAAAAGTAAACAAGACCCTGTACTCCTTACCAGAGATAAGGAGCCCTAGACCCCACCCAGCATGCCCAAAGCCCCTCTTCCCCCTGGCCAACTACCTCTGCTGCATCAAAGTGTTATTCTCCGCCCTAGGAGGAGCACCAGCTTCATTAACATAACATTAGATGCACCTTAGAGGCCTGTTTTCTAACTGGGATTGCAACATTCTGTCTGCCTTTACAGGCTATGACCAAATCCCCCTTTTCTGAGAATCCTAACCCTAGCTAGAAAGAACCTACTTGGGGAGCCGCAGCTTTAGAACTTATTCCCCCTCCCCTTCCCATGATATCCTTATTTGCTGCAAAGTTTCCTTTGTGGGGCAACTCCACCTGGTGTAGTCTCTACCTGTCACTCACCAAGGGGCGGGGGGCGGGAGTCATGTTAGTTTGGTTCCAACTCACGCTTGGACCTCCTGAACTCATCCCTCTTTTCCTGAACTAAATGTCTGGGGTTTTTTTGTTTGTTTGTTTTTTAAGGATTTCATCTATTTATTTGACAGAGAGAGAGAGAGAGATCACAAATAGGCAGGGAGGCAGACAGAGAAGGGGAAGCAGGCTCCCCCCTGAGCGGAGAACCGGATGCCGGGCTCAATCCCAAGACGGTGAGCTCATGACCTGAGCCGAAGGCAGAGGCTTAACCCACTGAGCCACCCAGGCGCCCCTGAATGGCTGTTTTTGACTCCCTTGCTTTTACTTTGGTTTCTAGCAAGTGTTGTGGAGGTCAACCTCCCAATCTAATTGAACCTGTGAATGTCAAAGAAAGAATCAACGGAAGCTACAGAGAACTACAAAGTGGTAAGCGAGAGTGGCACTAGTGCCTTCAGTTGTTGTTGTTTTTAATTACATCTCTCAGTTAAATTGACTTTGATCCAAAGAAGGGCATTGCTAAAAAGAAAACCGCAGACCCAGAATGGCTTCACATAGATTGAGATGCCAAATCCGTAGAGGAGGAGGACTTAATACCTAAGCTAACTGAAGTTTCACACTGTCCCGTCAGAAATGTAATCTTGAACCAGTCAACGTGGAGTTTCCTGGTCAATACTAGGAAGTTTTCTGATAGATCCCCTTTTTCTCCCCTTGCCTAACATTACATTCCTTGTTAATGAATTCCCTCCTCCTCCTCATCTCCCCCCCACTCCCTTCCCTTCTTTAATGCCCTCTCTCCTCCTCTGAAACCTTTTTGTTTCAACTCAGTGGAGCTCTCCTCTACTTGCTAGACAGAATGATGCCATATTCATGAATTGTTAATAATAAAGCTAATTAGATTTTTAAATGTACTTGGTTGAATTTTTTTTTTTTTTTTAACATTTACTTATTTGACCGCAGAGAGAGGAACATAAGCAGGGGGAGTGGGAGACCCAGACTCCCCATGGGGCTCCATCCCTGGGACCTGGGAGCATGACCTGAGCCAAAAGCAGACACTTCATGACTGAGCCACCCAGGTGCCTCTGAATTCGGTTTTTAAACATGTATTAGGGTAAAGTTTGCCTCCTAGAATTAGTCAGGGAATGTTCTGTCTTCTATTTTCTGAAAGATATTGTAGAGAATTGGTATTGTTTCCTTAAACTTTAGGTAGAATTCAGCAGTGAAACTAGGTCTGGTTTTGTTTTCAGAAGCTTATTGAGTCCATTAGGCCTTATTTCTCCTTGTGAGAGTTTGCGTAAATTGTGTCTTTCAAAGATCTGGTTCATTTCATCTAAGTTATCAAATCTGGGAGCAGTTGTTCCTTATAGTCCTTTACGGTAATTTAATGTCCGCGCAATCAGTACTAAGGGTCTTCCATTTCTCGTATTACTAATTTCTATGTTCTCTATTTCTCGTTTAGTTTGGCTAGAGGTTCATCAGTTTTATTCATCATTCCAAACAAACTAGCTTTGGATTTCATTGATTTTTCTCTATTAATTTCGTTTCTAATTTTTATTGATTTCTGCTCATTTTTATTTCTTCTCATCTTACTTTGTTTTTTGAATTTCCCAAAGTGAAATCTTACTGATTTTAGATCTTCTTTGCTAACACACGCACTTCCACGAACGAACTACTCTTGCTACATCCCACACGTTTTTTAAAAAGGTTTTGAGAGAGGGGGAGAGCAAGCGAGTGAGCCAGTGTACACAGGTGGGGAGGAGTGGCAGAGGGGGAGGGAGAAGCTCCATCCATGGACCCCAGGATCATGACCTGAGCTGGAGGCAGACACGTAACTGAGCCACCCAGGTGCTCTCATCCCAAACATTTTTTTTTTTTTAAGATTTTATTTATTTGACAGAGCGAGCGAGCGAGCGCACAAGCAGGCAGAGCAGCAGGCGGGGGGGGGGGGGGGGGGGGGGGGGGGGGAAGCAGGCTCCCCACCCAGCAGAGAGCCTGACTCGGGGCTCAATCCCAGGACCCTGAGATCATGACCTGAGCAGAAGGCAGAGGCTTTAACCCACTGAGCCACCCAGGCGCCGCCCAGACATTTTTATAAGCAGTATTTTCATTTTCATTTAGCTCAAAATAATTTCTCTTGAGAATTTCCCATGTAGTATTCAAAGTGTGTTGTGTAATCTCCAAATTGGGGTTTTCCAGCTGTTGATTTCCAGTTTTGTTCCATCGTGGTCTGAGAGCGTGCATTGTATTTCTAGTTGGAAATCTCCGACTCCAATCAGTAGTGAATCTGTTTATTTCTCCTTACAGTTTCTGTCAGTTTTTGCCTCATGTGTTCTGTTCTTAGGCACTTATTCATCGAGTATTATTATACCGTCTGGATAACTGACCCCTTTATTATGTAACACCACTTTTTATTCCTTGTAGTTTTTCTTGCTCTTAAGTATATTCTGTCTGAAATCAATATAACCACTCCAGTTTTAATTAGTATCAGTATGGTATACTTTCGCTCTCTCTTTTAATTTACCTGTGTTTGTAAGTTGCTTTTTAAAATGTTTTGAGAGAGAGAGAGATCAGGAGCAGGGAGGCAGGGGTAGAGGAAGAAACAGACTCCCTGCGAGGCAGTCTGATGTGGGACTCCATCCCGGGACCCTACGTTCCTAACCTGAGCCCAAGGCAGACGTTTAACTCACTGAGCCACCCAGGCGCCCTAAAGTAAGCTTCTTACAGGCAACATAGAGTTGGGTCCTGTTTACCACTCTGATAGTCTGTTTTTTAACTGATGTATTTAGACCATTTAAAGTGATTACTGACATAGTTGAACTAGTACCTACCAGATCTGCAACCGTTTCTATTCACTGCCTATGTTCACTGTTCCTTTTCTCTTCCATTCTTTTTCAGTCTTCTATGGTCTTAAGTGAGCATTTTACAGGACTCTATTTTCTCATCTCTTAGAATATCAATTCTGTTTCTTTTTAAAATGTTTTAGTGACTGCCCTGTAGTTTGCAATATACATTTCCCAGCCATCTGGGTCAACTTGCGAATGACACTATAACGCTTCACAGACAGTGCAGGTCCTTGTAACAGAGCATTCCCAATTCCCTCGACTGCCCTTTAGAATGTTGCTGTTTGCTCATTTAATTTCTCCACAAGCTATAATCATCTAAGACACACACACACACACACACATTATTTTTAAAAGATTTTATTTGAGAGAGCGAGCGAGCGCTCGAGCCTGAGCAGGATGGGGGCCAGAGGGAGCAGCACACTCCCTCCTGAGCAGGGAGCCAGATGTAGGACTTGATCCCAGGACTCTGATATCACGACCTGAGCGGAAGACGGCCACTCAACCGACTGACTGAGCCACCCCAGCGCCCAATATAATTATCTAATATAGTTTTGCTATATTATCATTTTGAACAAATTGTTATCTGTTAGATCAGTTAATAAGATTTTATTTTCATTTATTCTCATTTTATTTAGTTGGTGGAGATTTTTTTACAGCACTTTAAATATTTCACTGTACTCTCTGTTCTTGATTGTATGGTTTCTGCAGAGAATTCTGATGTAATACTCAATCCTTGTTATTCTATAACCAGGATGTTTTTTTCTTCAGGCTTCTTTCAAGATGTGCTCTGTGTCTTTGATTTTGTGCACTTTAAGTATTATATGCTGTGATGGTTAATCTTATGTATCAACCTGGCTGGGCCATGGAGTCCAAGTATGTGGTCAAACGTTATTCTGGATGTTTTCTGTGAAGGGAGTTTTTTGGATGAGAATAACGTTTCAATCAGTGGATTTTAACTGAAGCGGAATGCTCCCTATACTGCTGCCAGGTCTCCTCCAGTAGGTTGAAGGCTTCCACAGAACAAGCAAGGAGGAGCTCAGCCAGCAGACTGCCGTTAGACACCAGCTCTATCTAGCCCTTCTCTGAGTCTCCAGCCTGCTGAGCTCTCTCACCAGATGGGACTCATCAAGCCTCCACAGTCCCATAAGCCATTTTGGTACCAGGAGTTGCTCTAGAGGAACAGACTCTTCAGAATGTCTTTTAATGGGTCCGGGGTTTCTGGAATTGGCTCTCTGATCTGATTCGATTGAAAGACACTAAAAACTCTATTTCCAGTAGTAAAAACAGTGCTGCTAGTCCATGGTATAACGTGGCAATAGAGATATGCAAAGTATCACTGGATACTCCTGCTCAAGCACCTAGAAAAGGCAGGGATTTGGGGGACTATGTATATGATACTTGAACATTTTTGTCAAACTAACAAAGGAGACTGGCTCACCCCATCATCAAATAGAAATGGTACATACGAAATAGGGCCCAAGCAGGCCCTGAAGGTACAAGGAAGTTACATGAAGAAGGGGCACGAATGCCTATGGTCCCCATTCCTGCTACACGACCCCTCTCATGGCCTGCACCCAGGGCCTCATGGGGCATTCCCTACAATTCACATAGAAAGAGAAGACTGGAGCCCCGTTTGCATATGGTTCTGCCTGATATGCAGGCACCGCCCAAAGGGGGACAGCCTTAGCATGACAGCTCTTTCTGGGGCAGCCCTTCCAGTGAGTGGAACTCTGAGTAGTATACCTGGTGTTTCATCTTACTCAGAAGCGACATGTTGATCATGCTGATCGGTGACAAGGGAGCCCGGGGAAGAAGTATGTGGATAGACTTCTCAGAATGAGCGCAGACATGAGGATGTTAATAGTCGTGTGGGTAAGAGGACCTGTTCTGTGGACACCAGTCTGCTTCTTTCCCCAGCCACCCACTCTGGCATCACCCAATGGGCTCCTGAACAAAGTGGTCATGGTGACAAGGATGGAGGTTATGGGCAGGTTCGGCAACATGGGATCTCTACTCACCAAGGCTGGCCTGCCTACAGCTACTGCTGAGTGCCCAGTCTGCCAGGAGCACAGACCAGTCACCAAGACAGCACCATATTCCCGGGTCAAATACGGACAACTCCCTAGTGGCAGATCCGTGACATCGGGCCACTTCCATCATGGATGGCACAGTCTTTTGTTCTCACTGGAACAGACACTCTGAGCACAGGTTTGCCTTCCCTGCACACAACGCTTCTACCGAAACTCCTGTCCGTGCACTTGTAGAATGCCTTATCCGCCCCTACAGCATGCCACACAGCATTATTTCTGGTTACGAACTGGATTTTGCCTCCCCGGCCACCAAACTCATAGGTGTGCGCCTAACTCCCAATGGGCCTGCTTGGAGATAGGGCCTTTAAGGAGGTAACTCAGGTTATGAGGTCCAGTGGGGCCCTTAATCCAATGGGATTGGTGTCCTTGTAAGAAGTGGAAGAGGCATCCGAGCTAGCAGGGTGTGCGTGTGTGTGTACGTGCGCACAAGCCCGCACACGTACACGTAAGCACAGAGGAAAGGCCATATGAGGACACAGAGAAAAGGCAGCTCAGGAAAAGAGTCTTCACCCAAAAAAACGCTAGCACCATGATGTTGGACTTCTCACCTCCAGAACTCTGAAATAATTGTTGCTGTTTAAGCTATGGTATCTCGTTATGACCGCCTAAGCAGACTATAAACCCGTTCTGCTCAGGGAAGTCACTTCACAGAATACCAAGTGCAGCAGGAGCCCACGCTTGGGGAATTCACGAGTCTGACCATGATCCCCACCATCCGGAAGCAGCTAGCGGGAGAAACCAGTGGGACGGCCTCCTGAAGACTTAGTTACAGTGCCAACTGCCACCTGGGTTGCAACACCTCGAAGGGCTGAGCGAGATTCTCCAGGAGGCCGCATATATGCTCTGCGTTGGTGTCCAAGACGTGGTGCTGTTTCTCCCACGGCTGGGATGCATGGGTCCAGGCCTCCAACAGTAGAAACAGGAGTGATATCGTTCACTAGGACCTCTAGTGACCCTAGCAAAACCTTTGCTTCCCGTCCCTGCAGCCTTTTGCTCTCTTGTTTGACTTACGCTTTTCCCTGTACGGCCACGCTTTCCAGCTCAGGTGTGCTCTTCTAATCCTAGAACCGGCAGTTTATCAACAGCCTTGCTAACGTTAACTTAGCCCCGTCACCAGGCAAGTGTCACAGGATTTGACAGGTAAAGAAGCACAGGACTGTCCCTGTTGTTTGGTGTTAGGGACTGAACTGTGCTCCCTACCCTCACCCCGAATTCTTATGTTGAATCCTAACGCTCCATGTGACTGTGTTTGGAGGTAGGGCCTTTAAGGAAGTAATAATCGTTAAATGAGGTTGGTAAGATGGGACCCTGCTCTAACTGAACTGTTGTCCATACCAAGAGGAGGAGGAGGCACCAAAGCTCTCTCCTGATCACAGAGAAAAGGCCATTCAGGGACAGAGTGAGAAGGCAGCCTTCTCCAAATGCTGGAAAGAAGTCTCATCAGAAGCCAACTCTGGTCTTCTGGCCTCCAAAACCGTGAGACTATGTCTGTTGTTTAAGCCACCCAACCTGTAGTACCTCGTTATTGAAGCCCAAGCAGGATGCATGTAATCAGGATGCATTCACTGACTCCGGCTACGTAACTGGAAGTGAAAGTATGTTTTGGAATAAGCACTGTCCAATTTCACGGTCTGCATATCGTGTCTTTTGCACTGATCGTGCCTTCCTTAGTTACACGTATATTGAAGCCCCAGGCAAGGACCACAGAAACACAGGCAAAATGGGGGGGGGGG
>NW_022631980.1:0-20386 GCF_010015895.1 Lontra canadensis
TTTGTTGTTTATGCAGTAAACTTAGATTGAACCTGCCCCTTCCCCCCAAGAGGAAAGCGCTTAGAAACAGAACTGGTGAAATACGGCCAAATAGCCCCAATAACGGAGCACAGATACCAGGACATGTCAGGCTGGGCAAAAATAACGGAGCCCAGATACAAGGACGTGTCCGGCCAGGTGGAAACGGCCAATCAATGAAAGCGCACGTATTACCTCCCTACCCGCCAAGGATGAGCCAAGCCAGGTGGAGACATCCAATCAGGAAAGCACCTCTCTAACCACCCAAGAATGTGAGCCCTGCCTTTTGGGCGCCAATTCTGACCAGAGTGCTAGGCTAGTTCAAATACCTACTATAGGGTGAATTGTAATTCAATTGGCCACCTGTGTGTGGCCAGGCTCAACCACATGGCCTTTACTCTATAAAAGTTAGTCTGTGAGGCTGGGAGGGGTCGCCTCTCTGCAAGAGACAGCCCTGGCCGGTCAGTTCGATTCTTGATGCTTGGTGCGAAATAAAGCTTTGCTTGACCTTCGCTTTGTATCAGTCTCGTCCTTTTGTCCAGGGACCCTTTCAACCCTAGGTTAGGTTTTCCTCTCATCTTTGTCAGAACTCCATTGTCTTTCTTTTTAATCTTATTTTATTTATTTGAGAGAGAGAGAGAGTACAAGCTGGGAGACAGGCGGAGGGAGAGGGAGCCTGATGTCGGTGTGATGCTAGGCTTGATCCTAGGACCCTGGGATCATGACTTGAGCCGAACTTAACCAACTGAACCACCCAGGTGTCCCTAGAACCCCATTTTCTTTCTTTCTTTTTTTTTTTTTTTTTGAAGATTTTATTTTTTTATTTATTTGACAGAGAGAGAGATCACAAGTAGGCAGAGAGGGAGGGAGGAAGCAGGCTCCCTGCTGAGCAGAGAGCCCAATGCCCTGGGATCACAACCTGAGCTGAGGGCAGAGGCTTAACCCACTGAGCCACTCAGGCACCCCAGAACCCCATTTTCTTATCAGAGCTCTCCAACTTCATTAAGACAAAGTTCTGTAATTGATGTATGTTTTTCATACCATACCCGGATTCTCTTCTCCACAAAAATACTGGTAATGTGACTAGAACCTTGAAATGCAGGAATTTTTTTAACTGCGTTTGTTTGGTTTTGTTTTTGTTTTGGCGGGGAGGGGGTATTAGTATCTGTGAGCTTCTAGCTCAGAGCATGCAAGCAGATCAGGGAAGAAAGAAAGGAAAGAAAATCCTGTGGAACTTCTAGATCATGATGCTTTAAGAATTTCCCAGAGAATGTGGTTTGCCCACACTGTCAGGGGACCAGTAGTTATTGTGGGTTAATGGCCTGCCCTGTGGCTGAGAGGCCTAGAGGCTTGTCTGAGCTATAGCATGTGAAGATAGCCTGGTTCACCAGAAGTTTTTAATCCGTACTTATAAAGGGAGTAGTTACTTTGTTATGAAAGCAATAAAGCCATGCTTGTTGGCTTTACTGAAAAATATAATTGTTTTATTAAAAATAAAGTTGTTTAGGGGCGCCTGGGTGGCTCAGTGGGTTAGGCCGCTGCCTTCGGCTCGGGTCATGATCCCAGAGTCCTGGGATCGAGCCCTGCATCGGGCTCTCAGCTCGGCGGGGAGCCTGCTTCCTCCTCTCTCTCTGCCTGCCTCTCTGCCTGCTTGTGATCTCTGTCTGTCAAATAAATAAATAAAATCTTAAAAAAAAAATTAAAAAAAATAAAAATAAAGTTGTTTATCAAAAACAATCACATTAGTATTTTGCCTTTGGGAACTGGAAGCTTGAGCAGAGGAAGTAATTTTTTCATGTCTCTTTCTATAATCCCTCGATTTTCTGTTCACACACATACACACAATTCCTCTAGGAGGAAAAGATCACAGAACTATAGGACAAGTTCTGCTCCCACCTGCGCACGACTGTTCTGAAGTCTGCAATCTGGTCATTTCATATAAAGGGTATTTTAAACACTCAGGAAATGCCTCTTAATGTTAGTACCTATTGTGGACTGAATGTTTCTGTCCCTCCCAAATGTTGAAGCCCTTACCCACAGTGTGCTGGTATTAGGAGGTGAAACCTTCAGGAGGTAAATAGGTTTAGATGGAGTCATGAGAGTGGCACCCCATGATGGGACCTTGTGAAAAGACAAAGGTCACCTTGTAAAAATATGATGGTCACTGAGAAAGTAGTCATTTGAAGCCAGAAAAGGGATCTCACCAAGAACTGAGTGGTGCCACCACCTTGATTTTTTACTTTTCAGCCTCCAGAACTTTGAGAAGCAAATGTCTGTTGTTTGTGGTATTTCGTTATAGCAGCCTGAGCTAGGACACCACCCAAAACCTCTGAAAAGGTCAAAATTAAGACTGTGGCAATCTGTTTGAGAATGTATCCCCTATTTCTGCTTTCTATGAGAAGTTTCCTTTAGCTACTTGCTCACCTCAGCTCACCAGACAAGGTTTTCTAACAAGTGTCACATACTAGCACCGAGGGAGCAATTCCATAAGATCAGCAGAATGGACACCATTACCAAGTTTCCCCAAAGAAAGTCCTGAGAAGGCAGTCTCTCCTCTCGCTGCCGTAAGAAGACATTTAAAAATATCCAACATCTGAAGTCTTAATTTGATGAAAATTTTAAAATTCTCTCCTTACGAAGTTTTATTTGGCTCAGGACCACCCATGAAGGTCCCCCTCTGACGGGTGAGTTCTTGGCTCTTCTTCAAGCAGCAAAAGACTGGGCTCTCTGCCACAGGAACATTGGGAACTGGACTTCTACTGTCCTATGAATGCAACCCTGTGAACTACTTCCCCAGGACCCCCAGGGGCCAAGAGAAAAAAGGAGACTGAGGGAGCACCAACCCCTCACGGACAAGACACAGTAATGTGTGAGACCAGCAAGGAATAACATTCCCCAAACAAAAGTGATGGATTTGTACTGCTGGTAAATGTCGGTTTGGGTTGCCAAGAAAAGGGTGCCCTCTTAGAATGTGGCAATATGACTAGGTATACAACTTCTTTGGAGGGCCATTAGTCAGGAATTAGCAAAATTAGCAATGACAAATACTTTGATTAGGAAAGTCCACTTCCAGCAATCTCTTTTAGGGAAATCCATGCATAAGTGATAAGGCTATTTGTGTAAGGATGTTCTTTGAACAAGCATTTATAACAGTAAACATTAGAATCAATGTCACGTCCAGCAATTAAGGCATGTTTGTCTATACACTAATCCATCCAAAAATCAATCAATAAATAAAAATAAATTACCAAACAAACAAACAAGCAAACCACAAAACAATAACCCATCCATGGAAAGATAGCCATTTGTTTAAGATGAGGTAAATAACAGAAATGGTGACGAGATGCCACTGAAAAGTTACAGTAGCTAATGTTTACTAAACATTAAGTGGTCAAATGGTTTATATGCGCATCTCATAAAAATTTAAATTAATCCATGAAGGAAGTACTCTTATTCGCCCCCTCTTATAGACAAAGAAATCGAGGCACAGAAAACTCGTGATTTGTTCAAGCCACATGGTGGAAGAACCACAATTGCACCCCTAACTAGAGGCTTCACCGCGAGTGAAGACAGGTTTTGTCGCTCTCAATTCTTGGGATTTTCTAGTTTCCAGGATGTCCAGTTGTAAAAACCCAGCTTCGGGAAGTGAGGCTCTCTGCAGTGCCTCTGGGATAAAGAAAGGCCCAGACGCAGACTACTGAAAGAAATACCTTTGCTGAAAAATTCCTTCTTTTAGGTACTTTGATGCAACTTGGGTCTTCGGGCAGGATATTTTGGAGTCTGATTTAAAGTAGACAGAAGTTCAGAAGACTCGGAGGATAAATAAGTTCACTAGCAAGTAACCTAAGGTTCCAAGTCGCTGGGAAAAGAGACCGTCCCTGGGTGGGATCGAACCACCAACCTTTCGGTTAACAGCCGAACGCGCTAACCGATTGCGCCACAGAGACACGGAAGCTGCCTTTCCTCAACTCGTTTCCTGATCTCAAAAATTGCTTTCCAGCCTCTGGCTGGGGACATCTCATTCTCTCACTCCGGAAACCGGAGGAGCGGGAGACACTGAGGCCACCGGTCGTCTCACTGGGCACGTGTGAACATCGACACCGGGCCAGACACCCGGGGAACTCGGAGAGCCCAACGCCGGACCCACCGCCCCTCCGCCTGCTCCTCGCAGCCTCATCGCCGCCTGGCTCCAGAAGTGGCCCGCAGCCTCTCGGGCTGAAGTCATCCACCTTCCCATTCTTAACTCCCATTTCCTCCGGGCGCTCCCAGGGAGTCCCCGCAGGATCAGGCGGACGCGCGTGAGCTGGGCGCTACCCCCAAGGCCCCCAGCTCGCTGCAAGGGTAGACTCAACGGGGCCCGGCGGGCGTGGCTCGCGATGCACCGGGTGCCCCCGAGCGGGGCCGGGCCCTGGTAGGCACTCCCTAAATGGTTGGTGACGGATCCATTCCGCCGTGGGGGCCTAGGGGAGCCAAGAGTTGCAGTGTGGGCATTTGAGTCCTACGAGGGGCTCGGGAGAGGGAAGACCGCAAAGGTTTCTCCGAAGCGGACGAGCTTTGGTTCCCAGAGCTGATCGAGAATGCGGCGAAAATTCCGACTTTGGACTCGTGCGCCCTAGGATGGACCTGAGTCCCCACCCTGAACCGCCACGCAGCAGCTTAGTATGGCTTCGGCGGTCCGGGGCCGGGGTGTCGAGGGTTGAACACCCAGGAAACTGGACAAAAGAAGCAGCGAGGAGGCGTGGGCAGCGTGGTGAGGGGTGGGGGAGAGGGCGCGAGCACTCAGCCTCTGAACAAAAGGCCGATTTTCCTTAATTTCGATCATCCGCCACTTGCCGTCTCTTGTGTGCGGTTGGTGCTCTCAACTCTGAAAAACAGTTTTCCTCCTTTAAATGCCTGGTTTACAGACGGCAGCGCCGTAAGATGTCACTCTTTGGACCTGGCGACCTCCCAAACGCGGGCATCGGAGCTGCTGGGGGGGCCCACAGTCCCTGTTCATGGCTGCAAACCGTACCCCTGGGGGGAATCGGCCCGACCCCAGCCCCTCGCCCCGCGCCCGAAACCGGCTGTGCGCTCCTCCGCGCCCCTGCGCCCTGCAGAGGAATGTGGACAATGGTGAAGTCTGTACTTCCAGGAAGTGCACTCTCAAAGACAACCGGAGGAGAGGCTGCTGAAGAATTCTAAAGAAAGGGGTGTCCGAGCGAACTTATTATTATTACTGGAGTAAAGTAAGAATGCTTGTACTGAGTCGGACGATGACCGCTGTAGCTTTAATCCCACATAAATAGAGCGGAAAAGTTCCCTACAGCTTTGTAGCTTTGTAGCCATTTGAGGGCTACTTCCAAGCAGGCACTCACGGTTTTTTTTTTTTTTCCTTTATAAACGTAGCTAAAAATATTCTATTTATTAACATGTGCGTTCCTTTGAGTCTCAATTTACTTTCCCAACAGCCCCCCAAGAAGAGGCGGAGAACACGCGGGGCTAGGGCACAGAAAAATGCACTTGGCGTCACGTCAACTTTCACCTGAGCCTAAAGAACTTGGAGAAAAGCGCCCCCTCGTGGACGGTTGGAAAATTCCAGTAACAGGGCTAAGGAGGTGAGGATCCGTGGTAAGCCTCGGTGGGACCCCTTGGGATGGACTGAAAATCCTTTTATCCTGGAGGTCCTTTCCATGGAAGTCTGGGGTTCAATCTGGACGGAAACTAGCACCGAGAGAGGCCCTTCTAAAAGGCCCGGGGCGGGGGCTGGCATTGCTCCCTCAGCCGAACCCCATCTCCACGCAGCACTTTTCATCCGCTACGCTGGCCCCTCCTTGAACTCAGAAGTTGGAAGATCCTAGGCCTGGACTGTGATTTAGTGCCCATCAGCCGTGGGCCGGAGGAAATCTATTAAACTCTCTACAAACCTATTTCCAGATTAGCCACACGCCGAGGTCTTGGCTCAGTATCTTACATTTGAGCAACGATTCCAAGCTGCTAGGGGGAAAAAAAGAAGCGCACCTACTTCTCCCGTCTTGCTAGCTCAGTTCGTAGCGCTCACGACTTCTAATTTTAGGGTCCTGAGCATCGCCCAGCGTCCAGTGAATTTTATTTGTCTCCCGATTGGGTACCCTCCGTGGCCAGGGCCGTGCGGATCCCCGAGGTAGCCACGAGGGGGCGCGCCGTCCCTTCCCCTTGGATCTCGGCTCCCAGAACCGCTTCTTTCCCTCATCCAACTCCCCTACCCCAGTTTGGATGGTAAATAATAAAGATGTCCAGTTTCACTTTCTCTGAGACTGGCACAAACCAAGATTCTTATTCTTTACCACCCCAACTGTAGGATCGTCTTGAGTTGCGGCATGGGAGGTTTGGTTGCATAAGCTCAGCTGCCCAGCTCGGAGGCTACCTCATTCCCTCTGCGGCTACCAAACTATAGGAAAAGGCTCAAAGACAACTGGTTTTGAAAGTAACTGATATCTTCTGTAATTTTAAATGTTCTGTTCTATGCATTAAGAAGTCTTATTCCTGGGATGCTTGGGTGGCTCAGTTGGTTAAGCCTGGGAGGGTGGTTGAGACTGAGCCCTGTATGGGGCTCTGCGCTCGTCGGGAGTCTGCTTAACATTTTCTCCCTCTACCCCACCCCTCCCCCATAAATAAATCTTTAAAAGCTTTATTCTAAGGAGCATGTGCACCCTCTACGCCCCCCCCCAACCCAAATAAGTAAATCTTTAAAAGCCTTATTCCAAGAAGCATGTGCAGGTTTCAGCAGACCACAAAAGGGAGTCTTCTGTAGAAAAAAGGTTTGAAATTTGCATGCTTGGGAGAAAAGACCCGGTGCACCCAGGAGTGAGGCTGGGGAAGAGAATGGGGAGAAGATTCAGAACTAAGAGCTATGGAACTGGGGAAGAGGAGAAAGGAGATACATTCTAGGGACTGGTCCCCACTAAAGACAGTTTGTCTTTCTGGGCCTCCCCTCCAACCTTTGTCTTTCAAAGCAGCCTCTTCACTCTTCCACTGTCTCACTCTTCCACTATCTGATTCTGAGAATTCTGGCATTTTCTACTAGGTCTACTAGGCCTACATAAAGTTCGTTCTACCAGCACCAGGAACCTTACAGTTGTCCTTTTGCTAATCCTCTCTTTTGTAGTCCTAGGAGAGTCTGTGGGTAAGGCAAAACTTTACCTCTACCGTCTTAGGGACTCCATATGGGCCTGAGAATTAAGTTGACACAAGACAGATTAATAGGAGAAAAGCACACTGATTTTTACACCAACATGGGAGGTCCAATAGGAAAATGAAAATCCAAAGAAGTGGGTAGGCCTAAATGTTTTTATACTGGGTTGAACAAAGGGAGGCAATTATAAAAAAGCAAGACATATGGGAAGATTAAAGGAGGATATAAATTATTTTAACAAGGTCTGTACCGATTTCTCTGGGCCCTGACTTCCTGTCTCACATGACAAGAATGCTTCTTTCCTCCTGATACAGTGAGGGCATCTTTCACACGTATCTCCTGCTTTCAGGAAGTTGAAAAGGGAGCGCACTCTTCCTGCACCTGCTGTCAGAGGTGTCAGAGCGCTCTTCCTGCACCTGCTGTTTTCCAGGTGCCTTTAGCTCAAAACAATCCTTATGTCAAAGTGTCATACTTTGGGGCACCTGGGTGGCTCAGTTGTTAAACGTCTGCCTTCGGCTCGGGTCATGATTCCGGGGTCCTGGGATCGAGCCCCGCATTGGGCTCTCTGCTCAGCAGGGAGCCTTCTTCACCCTCTCTCTCTGCCTGCCTTTCTCCCTACTTGTGATCTCTCTCTGTCAAATAAATAAATAAAATATTTTAAAAAAAAAAGTGTCATACTTTGGGGTGGAGTATATTGCCACTCTTCAAGCTCAAGCATGGGAATATGCCCAGAGAACAGCATAGTTAGTTCAGATCTCCTTGTGATACTGTGGGGTCACCATGCTGAAAGTGAGTCCAGAAGGCCCAGATCATACTTAGTATTTGTTAAAGTAAAAACAAAACCCTTCACCTAGGTCATTTGTAAATGTGGAAGATAGTATTCAAATTATTTAGAAATCAGTAATCTAGGGACCCCTGGGTGGCTCAGTCGGTTAAGCATCTGCCTTTGGCTCAGGTCATGATCCCAGGGCTTGCTCAGCTGGAGACCGCTTCCCTTCTGCCTGCTGTGTGCCGCTCACTCTCTCTGACAAATAAGTAACTAAAACCTTCATAAATAAATAAATAAAACAATAAAACAAGGATTTAAAAAATAGAAACCAGTAATATATGTAAAAATCCTTCATCTAATCTTTTTAAAAAGTTTCTGAAAGCACTTTATTTCTTTAGTTTCGTTCTTTAACCTCTACACCCAACATGGGGCTTGAACTCACAACCTCAAGATCGAGTCACATGCTCTAATGAGTAAGCCAGCTAGGCACCCCTAAAATCTTTCATTTTATTTTTATGTTAAGATTTTATTCGTAAGTAATCTCTATACCCAACTTGGGGCTCGAACCTACAAACCCGAGATCAAAAGTCTCATGTTCCACAAACTGAGCCAGTCATTTTAGGCACCTTCACCTTAAAGGCACTGGGAAGAATTCAGGGCTTCTACCCACAACTCTAACATAGCAATACCACCAGATTAGTCTTCTCACTTTAAACAACCACAAAGATGGACAAAATATGTGAAGGGTCTGTTTACAGACACTGGACAGAGGTAGTACAAGGCTGTGATTCCATGAGAGAGGGTTGAGGTTGGTACAGCAATCTGGAATCCCAGGACAATACAGTGTTCACACTGAGTTGTGAAGGCAGACATCAAAATTACGGCAGCTGAAGTACCAGGAATCTTCAGCACAGAGCATCAGAAAGGAGAAAACAGTTTAGATGCCAGTTTTCAGAAGTCCACATTAGGTCTCCTGCCGGTCATTTGCTGAGTGTAAAGCAGCTCATGCGCAGAGAGCTACTATCCAATCTGGCTTACCAGAGGACAGATGCTACAAGATGGCAAACAACAGATCCTAGAGATCAGTGCCGGCAACACTGGGACTCAGGCCCTGTTAACAACTCTACCACTCTGAGTATTGAGGTGATACACCAGAACTGCTCTGTTTTAGGTGTGAAGACGACACCCTAGTGTCAAGCTTACTTTTGACCCTCCCTAACAAATATTAAAACCAAGCCCTGATAAGATTAACAGAGGGAGGAGCCGGGGTTTCCAGGTTGAGTCACACCAACTTAGAGAGCTTTAGGAAACCCCTTGGACTTTCCAAAGATCCACCTAAACAAAACGTAAATCCCGTGCTACACAAACTCCAGGTCACGCATTAGTCATCAAATTGGTTAGCAGAACATATATTGAATACTGTTTGGAGGAAGTTATCAGAATCTGGAATCTCTACAATGTATCATTCAAAATGTGCTATAAACAATAAAAAGTACTAGACACTCAAAGAAACAACAAAATGAAGGCCCATTTAATTCATACTTAAAAAAAAAAAAACCCAGCAGTCAAGAGAAACCAGCTCTCAGGGTATTAATTTTAGCAGACTTCAAAATACATATATATGTATACATTACATATGTATATTTTATATAATTATTTGTAAGTAATATACATGGAACAAAAGGAATATGCAATATCATTGAGTGTCCTGGGTTTTTTGTTTTTTTTTTTTAAGATTTTATTTATTTATTTGACAGATAGAGATCACAGGTAGGCAGAGAGGCAGGCAGAGAGAGAGAGGAGGAAGCAGGCTCCCCGCCGAGCAGAGAGCCCGATGCGGGGCTCGATCCCAGGACCCCGAGATCACGATCTGAGCTGCAGGCAGAGGCTTTAACCCACTGAGCCACCCAGGCGCCCCCCTGGTTTGTTTTTTAAGATTTATTAATTCATTTTGAGAGAGAGAGAGAGAGAGAGAGAACCAACAAGACAGGTAGAGGGAGGGGAGAAAGATTCTCAAGCAGACTTTGGGCTGAGAGCCAAGCCCTATGCAGGCGATTTAACAATCCTTAAATCACGACCTCCGCCAAACACTTAACCCACTGCGTCACCCAGTTGCCCCCGTTTTGTATTCTAATAAAGGAACTGACACAAAAAAATGAAAATCATAGAAAGAATCAAGTATTTCACAGGGTTGCATATACTCTAAATTAGCAACCAATATATGATGCTGTTACTTGAAAGTTTGGGAACCAAGTGGTAGAAATGGGAGTGGCTCCTCTCACTATTACCCCTAGGGATATACTAGTGAACATTGTGCTTCCCACCTACGTCTGTAACTTTGATCTGTTGATCCAGCAGTCTTAGTTCCCAAGTCTTAGTTCCCAAGGGCAACTTGGGCTGCTACTACACAATGGCCGTAAGGAGGAGTATTTGAGGAATGCAGAAAAGCCCTCAGAAGACCCTTTGGAACTCTCATTGCTCTCTGATTGAAAGTCAATGGAAATCGCAACAATCCAGTACAGGTAACACAGAGAATGGTCCAGAGACTCTAGGAATGAGGATTTATGGATCACTCCACCAGGCAAGATAACTGCTAACACAGAAGTGTGGTGCTTGCTGAGGGCAAAAGAAATACGGAATTAGTAGTGAAGACAGTGATAATAAGAAGACAGTTATAAATACCAGTGGCAGTTGCAGAAGTGAGGTAAGTATGTATGAGTATTTCTTCCTTATTTTGATACAAATATTTTTGCGTATGTATGAACCAATATTTTCCTCTTTCCTTTTCCATCCCACTACGAGCTAACAAATATGTGTTGATAGTACTCAACTTTTAATCTAAGTAGGGGGAATGACGGTGATTCAACTGGAAGAGGAATGAACATCATGCAAAGACAAGGGATTTTATTCTTGGGGGGGGGCTGGCATGTTTTCACTCTTTGAAGAGAGCATGATTTTCCTATTGTCTTTAATACTGAAAGTTAAGAGTGATTTTTTTAACTTTTTTTTTTAAGATTTTATTTATTTATTTGACAGACAGAGATCACAAAATAGGCAGAGAGGCAGGCAGAGAGAGAGGAAGAAGCAGGCTCCATGCTGAGCAGAGAGCCCAATGTGGGGCTTGGACCCCAGCCGAAGGCAGAGGCTTTAACCCACTGAGCCACCCAGGCGCCCCAAGAATGATTTTTTTTTTTTAAGATTTTATTTATTTATTTGACAGACAGAGATCACAAGTAGGCAGAGAGGCAGGCAGAGAGGCAGCAGAGAAGGAGGGGGAAGCAGGCTCCCGATGAGCAGAGAGCCGGATGCGGGGCTCAATCCCAGGACCTGAGATCATGACTTGAGCCAAGGCAGAGGCTTTAACCCACTGAGCCACCCAGGCGCCCCCCCAAGAATGATTTTGAGCAGGAGGACTACCACACAGACACCAAGTCTGTAAGAGGTGGACTGTGGTGGATTTGTGTCAATGTTCATTCTAAACTGGAAGCACATTTTCCAGAATTCCTATTCGTGCACAGTTCTGCGTTAGCTTAACGTTATCAGTTTGGAAGGTGGAAATGGAAGTGGCTGCCGTATTCTTTTAGAACCCTGAGAAGGACAGCTCACACATGCAACTTTATCAGCTGATTTATTTTTCTGGGCATATGGCAGTAGGCAGGCTTGTTTTAACAACTCTTGCCCTATCTTCCGCGGTTTCTTTTGTTCCTTGACACTACCAGCTAGATACTCCTTATGTTAAGATTGAAAGTTTGGAGTACTGAGACAAGCTCTACGTCTTTCCCCTTTTATGGGGTTCACTGTCCCACTCTGTGCCCCTGCCCCACTCTCTCCTTGTAAAGCTAGCTTTGTTGAACCCTACACAAACAAACCCCTCTTACTACTGAAATCGCGGAACGTCCCTGAAATAATGTTTCTTAAAAAACCAGCAGATAAGAGCCACACAACTCCTCAACTAAAACCAACTACCCAAAAGAACTAAAACACAGTGTTGGATAAATATGCCAAAATAGCCCAATGACCTAAAACCTGTACCCTAATGCCTGCTCTACAACAACCGACAGTACTTACCAGACACGAAACACTGTAAATCCTACGAAAAGAAAAAAAAAAAAAAGCCGGCATGTACTTGGACAGTAACATTGAAATAACCATATCAAAGCACAACACAAAACGAAGTGCAAATCCCAACACAGTTACCGAACAAAAGCTAATCCCTACTTTTCAACAAAAGCTGCCAGGGGAAAGCGCGAACGCAGTCCCCCACTACCACAAATTATGCAGTCGAGTTTCCCACATTTGGGGAAATCGCAGGGGTCAGCACATCCGGAGTGCAATGGATAAGCCTCGCCCTGGGAAAACCACCTTCGTGATCATGGTATCTCCCCTGCCAGGTAAGTATGACTTCCACCCCCTACGCCCCACACCAGCGGCACACGCCTTGCACTCTTCACACACGCCCACTTCTCTCCCCACCACTCTTGAGCCTCCCGACGCCTTCCACGCACGCAGCACAACGAACCTCCGTCAACCGCCCCGCACTCCTTCCCGGAGCCCCGGAGATCCCATTGTATTTAGGCGGTAGCGGTCGAATCATCAGCCCCTGCGCTGCCATATTTACATAAGGCACGCCCTCCTCGTGACGTCACAACAACCCTGACCTCCGGCCTAACTCCGCCCTCCCACTCACCTCTCTCCGGCCCCCCTCGTCCCGTCTTTCCTTCCCAGCCCCATCCGCCGCGGCGGCGGGCGTGGGTTCTGAACCTCTGTTGGCCTGCAAGGAACCTGACAGGCTGTTCCTGTCTCTGTACCTTTCTTCAAATAATGCCTTTCAGTGTGTAAAATAGAACAAAGGAAAGGGGTTCCTTTCAGATCCAGTCAGTCAGCTTTGTGATTGCAGCACTGTGTGTACATCTATTAAAACTCACGAGGCATCACAACTGGTGGCGAAATCTAGTCCGTTCTTCAAAGTTCAGTTGCATGCACGGAACATCTCATTCATTTCACTTTCTAACCCTTCGATATGGGAAAGTTTTGAATTTTTTTTTCCCTTCTAGTCCTTTTCTGGAACACACGTTATTCTGAAAGCAGAAAGAGTTAAGGGTCCTCAAACAAAGCCTAGACGTCGCTTTCGGGACACAGGGTAAGTCATTTTTGGCCCAATTGTTTTCCCTGATCTCTGACGCCCTACCTCGCTCCTCGCCTGAGCACACTTCTCCAGGAACTTCCCAGGAGGTGTCAGAATTACAAAGCAATGCAAAACCTTTAGTTAAGAATTTTAAGGGAATTCAAGAGAGTGCAAAAGCTAACAGTCTCTACCAACGCTAGGAATTAGCCTAACCGTATCAGAGACAATAAATCAATGGTAAAACTCCCAGTACCTTTTCCAAAAGTAAACAAGACCCTGTACTCCTTACCAGAGATAAGGAGCCCTAGACCCCACCCAGCATGCCCAAAGCCCCTCTTCCCCCTGGCCAACTACCTCTGCTGCATCAAAGTGTTATTCTCCGCCCTAGGAGGAGCACCAGCTTCATTAACATAACATTAGATGCACCTTAGAGGCCTGTTTTCTAACTGGGATTGCAACATTCTGTCTGCCTTTACAGGCTATGACCAAATCCCCCTTTTCTGAGAATCCTAACCCTAGCTAGAAAGAACCTACTTGGGGAGCCGCAGCTTTAGAACTTATTCCCCCTCCCCTTCCCATGATATCCTTATTTGCTGCAAAGTTTCCTTTGTGGGGCAACTCCACCTGGTGTAGTCTCTACCTGTCACTCACCAAGGGGCGGGGGGCGGGAGTCATGTTAGTTTGGTTCCAACTCACGCTTGGACCTCCTGAACTCATCCCTCTTTTCCTGAACTAAATGTCTGGGGTTTTTTTGTTTGTTTGTTTTTTAAGGATTTCATCTATTTATTTGACAGAGAGAGAGAGAGAGATCACAAATAGGCAGGGAGGCAGACAGAGAAGGGGAAGCAGGCTCCCCCCTGAGCGGAGAACCGGATGCCGGGCTCAATCCCAAGACGGTGAGCTCATGACCTGAGCCGAAGGCAGAGGCTTAACCCACTGAGCCACCCAGGCGCCCCTGAATGGCTGTTTTTGACTCCCTTGCTTTTACTTTGGTTTCTAGCAAGTGTTGTGGAGGTCAACCTCCCAATCTAATTGAACCTGTGAATGTCAAAGAAAGAATCAACGGAAGCTACAGAGAACTACAAAGTGGTAAGCGAGAGTGGCACTAGTGCCTTCAGTTGTTGTTGTTTTTAATTACATCTCTCAGTTAAATTGACTTTGATCCAAAGAAGGGCATTGCTAAAAAGAAAACCGCAGACCCAGAATGGCTTCACATAGATTGAGATGCCAAATCCGTAGAGGAGGAGGACTTAATACCTAAGCTAACTGAAGTTTCACACTGTCCCGTCAGAAATGTAATCTTGAACCAGTCAACGTGGAGTTTCCTGGTCAATACTAGGAAGTTTTCTGATAGATCCCCTTTTTCTCCCCTTGCCTAACATTACATTCCTTGTTAATGAATTCCCTCCTCCTCCTCATCTCCCCCCACTCCCTTCCCTTCTTTAATGCCCTCTCTCCTCCTCTGAAACCTTTTTGTTTCAACTCAGTGGAGCTCTCCTCTACTTGCTAGACAGAATGATGCCATATTCATGAATTGTTAATAATAAAGCTAATTAGATTTTTAAATGTACTTGGTTGAATTTTTTTTTTTTTTTAACATTTACTTATTTGACCGCAGAGAGAGGAACATAAGCAGGGGGAGTGGGAGACCCAGACTCCCCATGGGGCTCCATCCCTGGGACCTGGGAGCATGACCTGAGCCAAAAGCAGACACTTCATGACTGAGCCACCCAGGTGCCTCTGAATTCGGTTTTTAAACATGTATTAGGGTAAAGTTTGCCTCCTAGAATTAGTCAGGGAATGTTCTGTCTTCTATTTTCTGAAAGATATTGTAGAGAATTGGTATTGTTTCCTTAAACTTTAGGTAGAATTCAGCAGTGAAACTAGGTCTGGTTTTGTTTTCAGAAGCTTATTGAGTCCATTAGGCCTTATTTCTCCTTGTGAGAGTTTGCGTAAATTGTGTCTTTCAAAGATCTGGTTCATTTCATCTAAGTTATCAAATCTGGGAGCAGTTGTTCCTTATAGTCCTTTACGGTAATTTAATGTCCGCGCAATCAGTACTAAGGGTCTTCCATTTCTCGTATTACTAATTTCTATGTTCTCTATTTCTCGTTTAGTTTGGCTAGAGGTTCATCAGTTTTATTCATCATTCCAAACAAACTAGCTTTGGATTTCATTGATTTTTCTCTATTAATTTCGTTTCTAATTTTTATTGATTTCTGCTCATTTTTATTTCTTCTCATCTTACTTTGTTTTTTGAATTTCCCAAAGTGAAATCTTACTGATTTTAGATCTTCTTTGCTAACACACGCACTTCCACGAACGAACTACTCTTGCTACATCCCACACGTTTTTTAAAAAGGTTTTGAGAGAGGGGGAGAGCAAGCGAGTGAGCCAGTGTACACAGGTGGGGAGGAGTGGCAGAGGGGGAGGGAGAAGCTCCATCCATGGACCCCAGGATCATGACCTGAGCTGGAGGCAGACACGTAACTGAGCCACCCAGGTGCTCTCATCCCAAACATTTTTTTTTTTTTAAGATTTTATTTATTTGACAGAGCGAGCGAGCGAGCGCACAAGCAGGCAGAGCAGCAGGCGGGGGGGGGGGGGGGGGGGGGGGGGGGGGAAGCAGGCTCCCCACCCAGCAGAGAGCCTGACTCGGGGCTCAATCCCAGGACCCTGAGATCATGACCTGAGCAGAAGGCAGAGGCTTTAACCCACTGAGCCACCCAGGCGCCGCCCAGACATTTTTATAAGCAGTATTTTCATTTTCATTTAGCTCAAAATAATTTCTCTTGAGAATTTCCCATGTAGTATTCAAAGTGTGTTGTGTAATCTCCAAATTGGGGTTTTCCAGCTGTTGATTTCCAGTTTTGTTCCATCGTGGTCTGAGAGCGTGCATTGTATTTCTAGTTGGAAATCTCCGACTCCAATCAGTAGTGAATCTGTTTATTTCTCCTTACAGTTTCTGTCAGTTTTTGCCTCATGTGTTCTGTTCTTAGGCACTTATTCATCGAGTATTATTATACCGTCTGGATAACTGACCCCTTTATTATGTAACACCACTTTTTATTCCTTGTAGTTTTTCTTGCTCTTAAGTATATTCTGTCTGAAATCAATATAACCACTCCAGTTTTAATTAGTATCAGTATGGTATACTTTCGCTCTCTCTTTTAATTTACCTGTGTTTGTAAGTTGCTTTTTAAAATGTTTTGAGAGAGAGAGAGATCAGGAGCAGGGAGGCAGGGGTAGAGGAAGAAACAGACTCCCTGCGAGGCAGTCTGATGTGGGACTCCATCCCGGGACCCTACGTTCCTAACCTGAGCCCAAGGCAGACGTTTAACTCACTGAGCCACCCAGGCGCCCTAAAGTAAGCTTCTTACAGGCAACATAGAGTTGGGTCCTGTTTACCACTCTGATAGTCTGTTTTTTAACTGATGTATTTAGACCATTTAAAGTGATTACTGACATAGTTGAACTAGTACCTACCAGATCTGCAACCGTTTCTATTCACTGCCTATGTTCACTGTTCCTTTTCTCTTCCATTCTTTTTCAGTCTTCTATGGTCTTAAGTGAGCATTTTACAGGACTCTATTTTCTCATCTCTTAGAATATCAATTCTGTTTCTTTTTAAAATGTTTTAGTGACTGCCCTGTAGTTTGCAATATACATTTCCCAGCCATCTGGGTCAACTTGCGAATGACACTATAACGCTTCACAGACAGTGCAGGTCCTTGTAACAGAGCATTCCCAATTCCCTCGACTGCCCTTTAGAATGTTGCTGTTTGCTCATTTAATTTCTCCACAAGCTATAATCATCTAAGACACACACACACACACACACATTATTTTTAAAAGATTTTATTTGAGAGAGCGAGCGAGCGCTCGAGCCTGAGCAGGATGGGGGCCAGAGGGAGCAGCACACTCCCTCCTGAGCAGGGAGCCAGATGTAGGACTTGATCCCAGGACTCTGATATCACGACCTGAGCGGAAGACGGCCACTCAATCGACTGACTGAGCCACCCCAGCGCCCAATATAATTATCTAATATAGTTTTGCTATATTATCATTTTGAACAAATTGTTATCTGTTAGATCAGTTAATAAGATTTTATTTTCATTTATTCTCATTTTATTTAGTTGGTGGAGATTTTTTTACAGCACTTTAAATATTTCACTGTACTCTCTGTTCTTGATTGTATGGTTTCTGCAGAGAATTCTGATGTAATACTCAATCCTTGTTATTCTATAACCAGGATGTTTTTTTCTTCAGGCTTCTTTCAAGATGTGCTCTGTGTCTTTGATTTTGTGCACTTTAAGTATTATATGCTGTGATGGTTAATCTTATGTATCAACCTGGCTGGGCCATGGAGTCCAAGTATGTGGTCAAACGTTATTCTGGATGTTTTCTGTGAAGGGAGTTTTTTGGATGAGAATAACGTTTCAATCAGTGGATTTTAACTGAAGCGGAATGCTCCCTATACTGCTGCCAGGTCTCCTCCAGTAGGTTGAAGGCTTCCACAGAACAAGCAAGGAGGAGCTCAGCCAGCAGACTGCCGTTAGACACCAGCTCTATCTAGCCCTTCTCTGAGTCTCCAGCCTGCTGAGCTCTCTCACCAGATGGGACTCATCAAGCCTCCACAGTCCCATAAGCCATTTTGGTACCAGGAGTTGCTCTAGAGGAACAGACTCTTCAGAATGTCTTTTAATGGGTCCGGGGTTTCTGGAATTGGCTCTCTGATCTGATTCGATTGAAAGACACTAAAAACTCTATTTCCAGTAGTAAAAACAGTGCTGCTAGTCCATGGTATAACGTGGCAATAGAGATATGCAAAGTATCACTGGATACTCCTGCTCAAGCACCTAGAAAAGGCAGGGATTTGGGGGACTATGTATATGATACTTGAACATTTTTGTCAAACTAACAAAGGAGACTGGCTCACCCCATCATCAAATAGAAATGGTACATACGAAATAGGGCCCAAGCAGGCCCTGAAGGTACAAGGAAGTTACATGAAGAAGGGGCACGAATGCCTATGGTCCCCATTCCTGCTACACGACCCCTCTCATGGCCTGCACCCAGGGCCTCATGGGGCATTCCCTACAATTCACATAGAAAGAGAAGACTGGAGCCCCGTTTGCATATGGTTCTGCCTGATATGCAGGCACCGCCCAAAGGGGGACAGCCTTAGCATGACAGCTCTTTCTGGGGCAGCCCTTCCAGTGAGTGGAACTCTGAGTAGTATACCTGGTGTTTCATCTTACTCAGAAGCGACATGTTGATCATGCTGATCGGTGACAAGGGAGCCCGGGGAAGAAGTATGTGGATAGACTTCTCAGAATGAGCGCAGACATGAGGATGTTAATAGTCGTGTGGGTAAGAGGACCTGTTCTGTGGACACCAGTCTGCTTCTTTCCCCAGCCACCCACTCTGGCATCACCCAATGGGCTCCTGAACAAAGTGGTCATGGTGACAAGGATGGAGGTTATGGGCAGGTTCGGCAACATGGGATCTCTACTCACCAAGGCTGGCCTGCCTACAGCTACTGCTGAGTGCCCAGTCTGCCAGGAGCACAGACCAGTCACCAAGACAGCACCATATTCCCGGGTCAAATACGGACAACTCCCTAGTGGCAGATCCGTGACATCGGGCCACTTCCATCATGGATGGCACAGTCTTTTGTTCTCACTGGAACAGACACTCTGAGCACAGGTTTGCCTTCCCTGCACACAACGCTTCTACCGAAACTCCTGTCCGTGCACTTGTAGAATGCCTTATCCGCCCCTACAGCATGCCACACAGCATTATTTCTGGTTACGAACTGGATTTTGCCTCCCCGGCCACCAAACTCATAGGTGTGCGCCTAACTCCCAATGGGCCTGCTTGGAGATAGGGCCTTTAAGGAGGTAACTCAGGTTATGAGGTCCAGTGGGGCCCTTAATCCAATGGGATTGGTGTCCTTGTAAGAAGTGGAAGAGGCATCCGAGCTAGCAGGGTGTGCGTGTGTGTGTACGTGCGCACAAGCCCGCACACGTACACGTAAGCACAGAGGAAAGGCCATATGAGGACACAGAGAAAAGGCAGCTCAGGAAAAGAGTCTTCACCCAAAAAAACGCTAGCACCATGATGTTGGACTTCTCACCTCCAGAACTCTGAAATAATTGTTGCTGTTTAAGCTATGGTATCTCGTTATGACCGCCTAAGCAGACTATAAACCCGTTCTGCTCAGGGAAGTCACTTCACAGAATACCAAGTGCAGCAGGAGCCCACGCTTGGGGAATTCACGAGTCTGACCATGATCCCCACCATCCGGAAGCAGCTAGCGGGAGAAACCAGTGGGACGGCCTCCTGAAGACTTAGTTACAGTGCCAACTGCCACCTGGGTTGCAACACCTCGAAGGGCTGAGCGAGATTCTCCAGGAGGCCGCATATATGCTCTGCGTTGGTGTCCAAGACGTGGTGCTGTTTCTCCCACGGCTGGGATGCATGGGTCCAGGCCTCCAACAGTAGAAACAGGAGTGATATCGTTCACTAGGACCTCTAGTGACCCTAGCAAAACCTTTGCTTCCCGTCCCTGCAGCCTTTTGCTCTCTTGTTTGACTTACGCTTTTCCCTGTACGGCCACGCTTTCCAGCTCAGGTGTGCTCTTCTAATCCTAGAACCGGCAGTTTATCAACAGCCTTGCTAACGTTAACTTAGCCCCGTCACCAGGCAAGTGTCACAGGATTTGACAGGTAAAGAAGCACAGGACTGTCCCTGTTGTTTGGTGTTAGGGACTGAACTGTGCTCCCTACCCTCACCCCGAATTCTTATGTTGAATCCTAACGCTCCATGTGACTGTGTTTGGAGGTAGGGCCTTTAAGGAAGTAATAATCGTTAAATGAGGTTGGTAAGATGGGACCCTGCTCTAACTGAACTGTTGTCCATACCAAGAGGAGGAGGAGGCACCAAAGCTCTCTCCTGATCACAGAGAAAAGGCCATTCAGGGACAGAGTGAGAAGGCAGCCTTCTCCAAATGCTGGAAAGAAGTCTCATCAGAAGCCAACTCTGGTCTTCTGGCCTCCAAAACCGTGAGACTATGTCTGTTGTTTAAGCCACCCAACCTGTAGTACCTCGTTATTGAAGCCCAAGCAGGATGCATGTAATCAGGATGCATTCACTGACTCCGGCTACGTAACTGGAAGTGAAAGTATGTTTTGGAATAAGCACTGTCCAATTTCACGGTCTGCATATCGTGTCTTTTGCACTGATCGTGCCTTCCTTAGTTACACGTATATTGAAGCCCCAGGCAAGGACCACAGAAACACAGGCAAAATGGGGGGGGGGG
>NW_022631981.1:0-20372 GCF_010015895.1 Lontra canadensis
GTAGTTGTTGGAAGAAACTCCTCATGAAATCACTCTTTTGGTTTTGTTTTCTGGGCTCTGACACCATCCTCACTTCTGTCACTAGAGGCAAATCACCAACAAATCCACAATGCAGTCACTCAGGGCAGAGCGGGCAATCGAGGTAGAGGATTGAGTCTCCACAGGAGGAAGGGTCCCCACAGCCAGTGTCTTCAGAGGGTAGGTTCCAGGAAGACCTGTCCCCTACCCCAGGGCCTGTCGCCCCAGGACCCTGTCAATCCCCAGACCCCAGTCCCAGAACTTTGCCCATGAGCCAGGGACGACCCAGAGGTGCTGGAAAGAGGACATGACACAGCCCGGGAAGGCTACTCCGTCCTGGGCAGGGCATGGGCAGTCTGTCCTCGCCCCTGGCTATAGCGTTTGGGGGCCATCCACGAGGAGACAGGGTTGGGACCTCAGCCAGAGCAGCCCGGCCTGGGGTCCAGACACGAATGCGACCTTCCATGCCCCGAGTCCCAGAGAGACTCAGGCTGAGCAGGGGTGCGTGCACCCTCCCTGGGGCCCTCTGGCTTCAGTCTGTGTCTGGGATCCCAGTCTCAGCTCCCCCGGGGAGAAGTCCTGGCATGGCCTGCCCCTGCCTGGGGTTTGGGGGTGGGCACACATCTGCTCTCACCAGGGACCCAGGTCCTCCCTTCCCTTCTGGGACCCTGGCGCGCTTTGAGGGAGAATTTCAGCGGGACTCCTGTAGGGATCGTTTCACAGGTTCACTCAGTGGTCCAGAGGCACACTTGGGGGAGGGGGCGGTCATTCCCGTGGAGGACACGATTGCCCTGCTCTTGCTTCTGGCCTCGGGGACCGAGGAAAGCCACCTGCGTGTTTTTAGGTCATGGCCACGTCCGGGGTGTCGAGCGCGACTCCTGGACCCAGAGTTCACCCCCAGGCTCCACTGTGGCCTTTACCAAAGCATGGTCTCCCCTGGCCTCGGGAGACTCGGGCCCGGGAGCACACTAGTCCCTGGGCCTCGGCTGCTCCGGGGAGTCCAGCTCTGGGGGGTTAGGGAGGTGGTGGGAGGATGCCGGGAAGGGGGTCCTTCCAGAAGGACCAGGGGCACGAGAACCGAGAGGGGAGGTCCACCCACTCCCACGCAGTGTCCGCTCTAGCTCCTGGCCCTCATTGCCCAGACTCAGACAGGTGACTCAAGACAGAAGCTTCGGGAGAAGAACAAGACCTTGTTCCCCACGACGTCCCTCTGGCATTCCCAGGACACGGATCCTCTTTCTGCCCGTGTTCTGGTCGCTTACTGCAAAGGCGACTTCCGGACATGGAGACGCATGGGGCCGGTCTTGTCTGCCTCTGGGCAGGCAGCCAGGTGGCAGCGGGCAGCACCCAATGCGGGGTGGGGGGTCAGGACAAGCTGGGGTCAGGGGATCCGGGAAGGACGGGGTGCCAGAGGACTTTCCAGAACTGGAGGCCTCAGAGCTCTTGGCAGAGGAGCGAGACTGGTAGGGAGTCTGCCCCCGGGGAGGCAGGAGCAAAGTGCCCTCCCTGCCATGGGGCCCCCATTGGTCTCCCCACCAAACGTGGCAGCATGTTGAAGGGGCACCTTTGGTCAGGAGAGCCAGCGATGCAGCCTCAGCCCAGAGAGACACGGGCGCTCTAGCTGCTCACTGCTGCCCCCTGGAAAGGCAGGGGCAGACGTGGCGGGGGGGGGGGGGGGGGGGCTGCCCTCCGAGGGTCTCCCAGGGCAGCGGTTTGTGCAGCAGGACCCTGCACTCCTAGAGACACCGTCTGCCCCCAGCGCGGGCCTTAGTGCACAGGGGTCCCTCCAAGGAAACCTAGGGTGTGTGGGAACCAGCAGAGATCACCCCAGAGACTTCGGGGGGTCCTGGAGGAGAGCTTGGTCTCCTCAGGGCCGCATCCCCCATCCACCCCACCACGGAAGGCGAGAGCTGGGGACTGGCTTGGGAAATCCTCAGGGGCCCACGTCTGGCCCCTGCAGCCCCAGTCCAGGTGGGGATGAGGGCTCCAGGTCAGGAGGGCTGGAGACGGCTGGGTGTGTGTGTCTGCTGTGTGCAGAGGCTAGGACCTGGGAAGTATGAGTACGGGGCAAGCGTGCCCGAGACCTCCTGGGCCCCAGGGCATGGTATCAGCGCTAGAGGGGACCGGATCTAGAGGATGGAGGACAGGGGAAAGACCTCAATGCAGGTACGGGGAGGGCAGCCTCCCATCTCTCCGGGACCAGGGATGCCCGCCCGAGAAGGAGGGGACACGGCGTTGAGGTTCCCAGTGTCAGGATGAGATTAGACAGCCTGGGAGGGTGACGAGCCCGGTGGCTCTCGGTGCAGGCAGCCAGGCTGTGACTCAGGCCCCACTTGTCCCAGGTAACCCCAGGACAGACACATCCCCCAGGGAGGGGCGGCCCTGGGCCAGGACTGCGGGTTCTAAGGGAAGCCGGAATGGGGGAGTCAGTGGGACAGAGGGGCAGACCAAGGGGATGAACGGCCGGCGTGGACTCCGGGACCTGCTCAGGGCGGGAATGCAAATTCCCCCTCATTCCTCGCGGTCCTGAGGGGAGCACCAGAACAAGAGAACCGCCCCACGGGAGGCCCGTATCCCCACAACGTCACTGCATCCTTCCACACCCGTGCAGACCTGGCCACGTCCCATTCCCTCTGGGAGCCTCTCTTTCCCCTGCAGGTAACGGGGTACAAATGCCCCACGGCCGGTTTGCCACCCTCCACTGGGTGCTGGGCTCCTGAGGACAGCTCAGTCAGGGTTTGTCGTCCTCCCTTGGCAGGGGCAGGGGTGAAGGCTCTGCTGAGGCTCTCAGACCAGACGCTCCCGCCCTCCCCGCCCCTGTTGTGAGCAAGTGCGGGCAGGGGTCTCCCCCAGCTGGTCCCGGGGAGCCTGGGCCAGGCCCTGCTCCTGCTGGCTGCTGAGGGGGACCCAGGGTGGGGCTCCCTGGGAGTCTTCCCTCCGGGGCACTGTGCCCTGGGACAGGACCTTTCTCCAGGCCCGGACGCCTGTCCTCTCACCTCCTCCCTTGCTGGGCCCTGCTACCCAGAGAGACCAGACTCTCCCCGGACCCCATCTGCCCTCGGTCACTCCTCGAGGCTTCCAGGTAGGACCTTCGTCAGAGCAGAGAAACCAAAACCTAACTTGACCCTGAGGACTTAGGGATGTGACCGCTGGCAGAGAAGTTCCTCCTACGTCAACACCCATGAGGGCGGCATGAGTAGCCCGAGTCTAGGACGGGGTGTGTCCCAGTCATGCCAGCTCAGCAGGTTCCAGGCGCTCTGATGGCTTATAAGGCGCCTGGGTCCTTGACGAGCACCCCGAGAGCACGGCATAGGCGTGTCGAGGCAGAGAAGCCGCAGACACAGAGCCAGAGGTGGTGAAGGACCGAGACATGGATGCCGGCTCAGAGGCCTTGGACAGGTAACCCCAGCCCCCTGCATCCCCTCTGCTTCTGAGCCCCTCCTCGGGGCTGCCCAAGGTTGTCCTGGAGGGGGACATGCACTCCCTCGAGGTCTCCTCCTGGACCCCTGGGGGCCCCTGCTCTTCTTTGCCTGTTCCTGCTGGCCCGTCCCAGGCCCACCGAGCCCCGTCCGCCGATGCCCAGTCTGCTTGTCCAAACGGCCTCACCCGGGCTCCTGGGGAATCGTCCCTGAAGGTCCCCATTCTGGCCTTCCTCCAATGCCCTTGGGAGTCTATGCTTCCTGCCGGGGGAACCCTCTGAGCAGAGGGCCAGGAGGTCCCTTTCAGTTTTAAGATTTTAGGCCTGCAAAGGGCTTTGGTATTTTCATCCTTAGGGAAAATCCCACGACTATTTAGGAAGTTGAGGCTCCTGGGTCCTCTTTTTGGCAGTGGTCCTGCACGGGTGTATGTGGGCCCGGCGCGCACTGAGGAGTGGGCCAAACTTGAACCAAAGGGGAAAGCCCCGGGATGTCCCTCCACACAGCGGAGTAGCTCCTCGGGGACAAGGATGGATGGCGAGGCCAGGAGATGGGATGAGAGCCTACCATGGGCAGGGGGAGAGGACCCAGCAGAGGGTCTGAGCACCCTGGGCGACTCCTGGGGGTCCCCTGACAGAGTAGCGGGAAGGCCCCCCGGGAGCTCCCAGAAGGGGTCCCAGAGGGAGCCTGGGTGGATCCAGCAAAGCCAGTGGAAGCCTGTCCTCTGTGGGTCTGGCCAGAATGTGGGATGCAGGGGAAAGGGCGAGGGATACCAGCAAACAGCAAGGAACCCATGAGAAAGAGTTGAGATGTTTAAACATTGAGTATCTTCACTGTTTTTCTTTTTTAAATTTTATTTATTTATTTGACAGAGAGATCACAAGTGGGCAGAGAGGCAGGCAGAGAGAGGGGGAAGCCGGCTCCCTGCTGAGCAGAGAGCCCGATGCGGGGCTCGATTCCATGACTTTGGGATCATGACTTGAGCTGAAGGCAGAGGCTTGACCCAATGAGCCACGCACCCACCCCCGAGTATCTTCATTTCAGTGTAAAATCTCTCTTCTATGCCAAACATCCCTCAGCAAGAGGACTCTCCATACTCCAGGGGGAGGCCACATCTTCATCCCTTCCCCCACCCTTTTGTCCACAGGCTGCACGAGGACACCTTCACCGACAACTTCCGCAACGACAACTGGCCCCCCAGGACCTACCTGTGCTACGAGGTGGAGCATCCCGCTCAGGGATCCGGGATTCCTCCGGGCCAGGACAAGGGCGTCCTGCGCAATAAGGTGACCAGTCCAGCCGGACCGCAGCTCGCACGGCCTCCCCATCCTGGGACGTTCGCCGTAGAACGTTCTGGCTGGACCTGAGCAGGTCTCACCAATGTTTCCCCTTCGGTCCCCCAGCCGCCACCCCTCAGCTTAGTGTCAGGTGGGGACTGTTTCTGCTGTGGTTTCTGGGTTGGAGCCACACGTCAGAAAGCAGTCACACTGTGCCAGGGACTGGCACCATCAACCCTTTTCACCGAATGACACTCCTTCCACTCCTGCCCCCCACTGCTGTGCCTCTGAGGAAGGGATAGGACAGGGGGAAAGGCGTCTGGACACGGGGTCAGCTTTTTCCCTGGCCCCTGCCTGGGGGCGGCTGCCTGCCGTAGAGCCCGAGACCTGCTGGCTCTCGGCGCTCCGCCAGCTCACCAGCAGGGGCCCTGGCAGGACCCCTGCCCACTGCTGGAGATCCTGCCCAAGGCACGGCTCCCCATTCCAGCATCGCCCAGGGAGCCCCCCTCGGTCCCCGCGTCCCCATCCCACTCTGCCCAGATCGTTGAGTTTGCACTGCTGAGCTGACTTGCTCCCGGTCCCGGGCGGACAATCTGTCCCTGGACAGGTTGCACCCGTCTCCACAGCTCTGCGAGCCCCGACAATGACCTTCACGCCATGCCCAGGCGCCTGTCTGCTGGGTGCCCCTTCCCCATTCCTCCCTGCACAGTGAGCCCTTCTGTGTCACCCGTGGGCTCAGCGCGGGGTGAGGGCCAGGGCAGAAGCTTGCAGGGGCGCTGGTGCCAAGGTGGGAGTGGGGTTCGGTGGCGGTGGGCGAGGACAGGGCTGGATCCCTTCCTGGAGGAAGCCTCCACTGCCAGGGCACCAGGCCAGGGAACTCGGAGCTCCCCTGGCCCCCCTTTCCCTTTCCGGGGCTCTTCTGCTGCTGTCTGCAGGGCCCCGCTAGGTGACAGTCCTGAAGCCCCTTCCCTGGGGCACAAACATAGAAAGAAACTCAGTGGTCACGCTGAAACATACTGTAACGCAATCTTTTCAAAGTCAAACTTCAGGCAAATCCCATGATAAATGAAATCTCAAGAATCCGAAGAAGGCCCAGCAGGTAGAGCGGGATGCAGAGCCCTAGCGCGCAGAGGCACATGCAGGTGCTCAGCTCGCTCACAGGCTCCCTGGGAACTTGCCCTCACTGGCCTGTCAGCCAGTGGTGGGGAGCCTGGAGCCTGGGAACACTGCAGGGAAATCCCATTCACCTCCTTCTGAGAAGGCCTCCCCCTGCATTTTGTGCCTGAGGCCAGGACCTCCCTGCCTCTCCCTGGTGCCCCCTCCCCCGTGTTCACCACCAATGACAGAAGCCTTTCCTGCCTCTTGTGTGCCCAGAGTGACCAGGACCCCAGGATCTCCCGCCACGCGGAGTCCTTCCTGCTGGAGCAGATCCAGTCCTGGAACCTGAACCCGGGACACCAGTACAGGGTCACCTGCTTTCTCTCCTGGAGCCCCTGTGCCGGCTGTGCCCAGCGTATGGCTGAGTTTCTGGGGGACAACAGCCACGTGAGCCTGAACCTCTATGCCTCCCGCATCTACAGCCGGGGAGACTATGAGAAGGGGCTGTGCACCCTGAAGAGGGCTGGGGCCAGCATCGCCATCATGACCGCCAGGGGTCAGTGTGGGCCTCCTGCAGGGCACAGGGGTGGTGGGTGGAGGGTAGGGAGAGGCCTGGTGGGGGGTGCTCTGGGGGAGGACAAGAGTAGTGTCCCTAGGGGTGGCCCCTGTGGGCTGCCTGCGGAGGGGAGGCCAGGTGCCTGGACAGCAGAGGACAGCAGGGTCGCTGAGAAGAGAGAGGTCAGCGCAGGACAGGTGTGTGCAGAAGGGCAGGGAGAATGGTGGGTGGGCATGCCAGGGAGACTGGGGTTGCAGGAAGAAGGGAGGCCAGGCTGGCTGAGGTTCCAGCCTGAAGAAAGAGTCCCAGGGAGCCCGGGGGGCCCCAGAGGAGAAAGAGCAGGGGTGCAGCTAGGAGGGGCACAGGCTGTCCCCGAGAGTCCTCCCCGGAGCCGGGCTCACGTCCCTCCCCCGCCCCTCGGCAGAGTTTGAGCACTGCTGGGACACCTTCGTGCTCCACCAGGGAGGAAGCTTCCAGCCCTGGCCGGGTCTGGACGAGGAGAGTCAGAAATTCTCTGAGACCCTGCAGGGCATTCTCCAGGTGAGGTGCCTCCCTCCCTCCCTCCCTGCCACCTCCCCTGCCCTCCTCCCTCCTCTCCACTGCCTGGCCTTTCCCTGCCCCTCTCACAGCCTCCCCTGGGTTACCTGCTCCCTCCTGGGGGCCGTGCCACCCCTCCCGCCCCCTTGGAGAGATTCCTCTGCTCCCTCACCTCCTGCGGCCCCCTCCCTTCCCCTCTCTGGGGCTGCCAGACCCCTTCTCTGTTGCCCCCGCCCACCTGTCCCACTGCCAGCCTGTGCCATGCAAGTCCCCCTTCTCCTCCCTCAGCAGGAAGCCTGAAGGATGGACTTCGGTCTCGCCAAAGACCACGCACGCACGCACGGGAGGCCTCTGTGAGCAGCAGAATAAAGCACTTCCTCCCAAGCCATGCAGACCCGCTCTCCACCGCCTTCTCCAGATTGATCCCCGGAAACCAGCAAGAGGCCATGAGCCCAGAAGAAGTTGTCTTGAATGAAAAAATCTGAGTGCATTTACTTGTCCTGGAAAATCTACCTTAGGTTCAAATATACGTGATTAAGATCACACACATCGCTGTCAGAAGAGTTTTCCACATTTAGAGAAGTGACGGATTGATTTCAAATGCAGAGAAATGGACGGCAACGTCAAGGATCTTCTACCAAAGGTTTTCCCTGGAAATGTGTCCCGAGTCCGGAGAGCCGCGGGCAGACACCTCTCCCTCCGTGGGGGCCCTTCAGCGGGATCACACCAACTCCCTCTGTTGGGAGAAGAATCAGCTAAGCCTGACTTGCTGGGGGAGGAGCGTTCTAGAAATCAGAAACCTCCCCCCTGCCAACCAATCCTATTATCAGGGGCACTGAGTGGAAATGACAGCTGTGCTGCAAGAGACTAGAAAGAAAGAATCTAAATACCGGGGAGGAACCCGCACACCTGAGGTTTGGGGCGGTGGGAGGTTCTCCAGTCCTCACCCCTGGGCTGCCTTGGGGAGGAAGCCAGAGGGAGGGGCCTCCCTGCTCAGCAGCTGAGCTCTGCCCCTTCCTGACACAGGGCACCTGGGGCAGAGTCCCCTGTTGGGGCCCACACAGGACACACAGCAGGGCAGGACCCCCACAGGCCGGGGGTCTCCCTCCCGTTGCTCTCCGAGGCGTCCACACTCCCTGAGGGGAGGCCTGGCAGCTGGTGCACGAGGCCTTCCTGAGGCCCAGGGCAAGTCCACAGTCCATCCTCACAGGCCTGCGTCCCTGTCAGGGCCCAAAGGGTGTCCTGCCTCCCAGGGTGACTGGAAGGGGCTGGGGAGAGCCCTGACTCAGGTGGAGACAAGGGAGGGATGGAGAGGAACGGAGAGAGGGCCGTGGCGCCCCGAGGGAGGAAGGGGCTCAATCAGGGAGGGCTGCACCCCACAGGGAAGGAGCTGGTGGAGCAAAGGACCCAGAGAGACGGTAGAATGGAGAGGAGAGGGACCCAGGGGAGGACAGGACAGAAGGAGCCTAAGGACAGGGCGCTGGGGGAGAGGGGCTGACTGCCAGGGAGAGCTGCCCCCAGCTGTGGACTTCGGAGGCAGGAGTTGGGGAGCTCAGGCTGCTGTGAGCACCTGCCCCTGGCCTTGACCCCCAGCTCCCCTCCCAGCGCCTGTCTTCTCCTGCGGGACATCTGGGGCCCCAGTGGCAGCCGCCCCCAGACAGCAGCTCCTCTAGCCAGCGTGGCTCAGACCCGGGGCGGGAGAGAGAGGGAATAGGCCGGACAACTTCGGAACCTGTGCGTCCTCCAGCGGACAAGAGCTGTGGCCGTTCCTGGAGGGTGGCAGATGGGAGACCCCAGAAACACGGTTCCCACCGGGGGTTCCTCTGGAGACCCTTTTGTGCTGCAGAGGGAACAAGATGGGCCTCCAGGCCTGTCACCTAGAGCAGATGCAGACTGATCAGGACTGGGTGGGGCTGTGTGATTGGTCCAGGGCTCAGGGCAAGGCGTGACACGGTTGTCCCCCGCACACAAGATGATGCTGGTGCAGAACAGAGGGCACGTCTCTGCTCCTGGGGACCCTCGGGCCACAAATCCTCCCCCGCCCGTCCTGCCCCTTCTGGCTCCCAGCTTGAGCAGCCTGGCACGGAGGAGGCCGTGTGCGCGGGCAGCGCGGGCCTCCCCAGAGTGGAGAGTGGTGAGGACAGGATTTTATGCAGTTTGACCAGCCGTAGCCGAGCCTCAGATGCCCTGTTCGAAAGCATAAAGGGGCTCCTTCTGGAAGAGGAAGTTAGATAGGCTCCTGCAGGAAACAATTACTTTTCGGAAAGGAAGCCCACGACCCTTTATATTCGCAGACAGAACTTTCCCAAGGACCTAAACCACTACCCTGTCAAACACTAAGCCCACCATTAACACGCTTTCTTATCGTTTACTTAAACCAAGCGTTAAATAGGACCCCACGGGAGCACCCAGTGGCCATGTGCAGACATGAGAAAGAGACCCGAGACAGCCAACCTAGGACCCCCCTGTTCCCCCTTTCTTGCCCACGGTAAGGTTCTGGAAAACCAGTCACCCCTGACTTCCAGCTCAGACTCAGGAGGGGCCAACAGTCAGGGAGGAAGACGGGCACAGGCCTGGGAGCGGGGTCGGCCTCTGTCCCACGGGGGTCTGCTGCCCTGCACTGGAGCCCAGACTGTGTCCACACCTGCTGGCCCCCTTCTGCCCCCGGCCTGTCATGCTCGCTGCCCCAAGTCTGAAACCTGTCATAAAAGGAATGCTCACTCTTCAAATACTGAGAGGACAGCATCGATATTCAAAAGGACACACGATGTTCTACGCGGGGAGGAGCCCCGGTTCACTGGATCCCACCAGTCCCCCACGAGCACATGTAGGTCGGTCCCAGGATGCCGTGTTCTCAAGGAAGCCGCGGCGCTGAGAGTCAGCGGTGCTCGGGCATTGTGGGCAGATGGCCAGAGGAAATCCCCAGGAACTGGATGCCGAAGCTTCGGTCCACTTGGACAGACGTCCCTGTGACATGCTGCTTGGAGCCCCTCTCCCACTGGAGGCTGAGAGAGGCCCCTGGGGACCCCCCACCCCGCCCCGGGCCCTGATGCATCTGGGGCTCCTGGTAGGGGAGGAAAAGGACCCCCTCTCCGCCTGGGAGCAGATCAGGCCCAAACCAGGTCCTGGCCTCTCTTCTGGAACAAAATCCCTGTGACACTGAGCTCACATCACCGTGGAGGAAGGGCCCACCTTCCACTGTGGGATCAGCAGAGTCACCCCGTTAGACAGTCCTATGTTGGCCACCTAAGCTGCCCCCTAACGGAGAAGGGGTTTGTGTTGGGACCCGCGGGGTCAGAGGCCATGGGCAGGGAGGAAGCCCAGTGGCCATGTGGACAGAGGATCAGTGACCTGAGGCGGGGGCCCTGGGGACAGGCATCACGCAAAGGGGACCTGAGGAAGGCAGGAGGCAGTGTCTGGGTCTCAGGGGTGACCGTGTCCCCAACTCCAACAGAGAAAAGCGTGAGATGTGCCCTCATGGACCAGCCGAATTCAGGGCTGGGCAGCCCGGGGGCCACCAGCAAAGGCCACCGAAGTTCCCAGGCTGGTCCCACTGGTTGGAGACACAGAGAGAGAGGAAAAAGCACCACCCTCCACCCCAGAAAGCCCTCTGCACCTTCCTTTGGCCTGCCCACCCCCCACCTTCAGCAGCCACATGCCCCTAGAAGACTTTATCTTTCTCGGGCAGGGCACGAGTGTCACAAGATGTTACGATGTCACACTATGTTACCAGCCATGCAACTGGCCAGTGGTGGCCGTGTGGCTTCCCAAGGACGTCCTCGATAGCCAGGCACCAGGCGGGGACAGGCCAAGACACGCCCGATGGGCAGGGAGAAAAGTGCAGCTGGCGGGGCTCTTCCCAACCCCATACCTGTCCTCCCGGCATGTGTAACACAGACGTGCTGGCGGCGTACGATGGGAGTGGACAATGAGGAAGGGTGCCCTGTCCTGAGTCATCCCCTCGGCTGGGGGGCCAAGTCTAGACTACAGGATCCAGTCATGGATAGAGGGGGGTCTGTGGGATGGAGAAGTGGGGCCCCGGGTCCTCCCTGTCTGCCTCAGACTGGGATCTCCTTGAGGGCAGGACGCTGCCTGGCCCGGCCTTGCATCCCTGGTTCCCCCCCGGCTGGGTCCATGAGGCGGGGCTCCTGGGTGCTGTTCAGTGGCTGGGGGACACAGGGAAGGACTGACCCAGACTTGCCTTCCCTGTGGGCGGGAATCTGCCATGTGGAAATCGGGCACAAATGCGTGGAGAACATTCTGGTGTAGCTGTGAGCACACCGGGGCTGCCGGGTCCCATGGGCCATTTCCGGGAGTCCTGGTTCCGAATGGGCCCTGAAGGCCTACGTCCCTAACTTGAGCACAGACACCCCTGCCTGAGAACGTTGCAGCCCAGACCCCACCACAGGTCATCCCCGCAGATGACAGGGGCTGGGACCCAGCGAGGGGAGTGGTGCGGTGAGGTGGGGCTTTCGGGGGTCAGAGGCTTGGCAGGGGTGCTGGGGAGTGCCCAGCCAGCCCCCAGAGGGAGGATTCTGGCCTGTGGTGAGTGTGGAGGCAGGGTCCTGGGGTAGGTGACACTGGAGAGAATTACAGAGTCCCTGTGGGGGCGAGGAGGCAGACAGGGGGTTTGTGTGGCAGGGCGGCTTCTGCTCCCTGCAGGGAAGGTACTTGTCTCCTCTCCCACCACAGAGCTCACAGGATGCCGGGAGGACTCAGGGACCCTAGGGAGACCCTCGAGCCCTGGCCTGGCCTGCCCCCAGGTGCAGGAAGGGTCCAGGGATGGGACGCCCTGGCCCATCCCCCCGCTCCTTCCCATTTGTCCCCTCAGTGGCCCTTCCTCCCTTTGGGGGACATGCTCTTTTCTGTAGGTTTTCCTTCTCCCCCAGGCTCCTGCTGCCTCTTTCTAGTCCCCGTGCTCACTTCAGCTGAGCTCTGCCGTCCCTGGTCAGTCACTTGTTCCTGGGTCCCTCCCTCCCTTCTTCTGGGTCTCCCTCCCTCTCTCCTTGCCTCCTTCCATCTTTTTTCTCATGGATCCGTTGCTTCTCTCCATTTGCTCGGAGTGTTTTATCTTCCTCTCTGCTCCCACTCCAGCTTCTCCTCTTGCTCGTCATGGTTGCCTCTCTCCTTCCCTTGAAGCCTCACCTCTGACTGTCAGACATGACTTTTCTTTGTCTCTCGTAGATCCAGCATGAATTAAGGCCTTTAGTTTTTCCTTCGACCGTCTGGGACTTTCCTCTCCAAGATGTCCTGGCATGAGTCACCTTGCATGTCCGTGGCCTGAAAAAGCCCTTCTTTGAGATGCCACCTTGGACCCTGAGCTACATCCCCGGCTCACCACAGACAGATGATGCCCCACTGTGTCCCTTTGTCCGGGTGTCTTTCTGGGCTCCTCAGTAGAATTTGGAGTCTGTCTTTGCATCCTTGCTCTTTTAGAGGAGGAAACAGCATCCTTTGCTCCCTCACATTGATGTCCAGCTGCTCCTGGAGTGACAGCCACAGCCCACTTGTCCTCAGATGCCCAGCTCAGTCCATCTTGGGAAAAAGCATGCACCTATGGACACCGTGGATGGAGGCTCTGCCCCATCCCACTGCACATTCTGTCCTCGGTTCAGCAACTCTGGTTGCCTTTCAGTTGGGGACCGTAAAAAGAGGACTCCTTAAAATAGTCGTGGGGTGTATTACTTACCACCACAACAAAACTTATTAGGAACCCATCCTTGTCTATATTTTGAAAAAAAATTTAATAGGGTTGGCATCTAGTAAAACACCCACGCATCTTGTAATGAGTTGAGTAAGAAGAAAGTCTCTCCTTCCATGCCTCCTGTCCATCCCGCCCAACCCTTTAGGGGCGACCTGTTTCTCGTGGCTGTAGATCATCAGTTCTCCCAGCTGCAGAATATTCCGTTCAATCAGCACAAGACACTTCCTTTATCAGCTCTGTTGTCATGGGCCCTGGCTGCAGGCAGGAGACTGTGACGGAGCTCAGGAGGCCATAAGGTAAGGGGTGTCAGAGGAACGGAGGCCATCCAAGCTGAGCTTCACCAGAGCTATGCTCCTGCCCCAGAATACCCCTCATTGACTCATTCAGTTAATCTCGTCGATGTTTTCCAATCAGATATGGGCTCTGGTGTTGGTCCTCGTGTGTACTCCCTGACTACCAGGGAGGAGTTAAATGTGAGGTCTTTGCTTTAGGTTCTTGTCAAGGGAAATCCTATCCACCTTTTTCCTTCTCTTTATTTTTCTAATATTTGGCTCTACCAGCCTTCTCGTGGCTTCCCTGCTCACTAATAATGTTTCACAGCCTCATTCGAAAAAAAATCTGCAGATCTTCGTAAATACAGAGTAATGTAAGATAGAGATGAAGTTGTCCCTCCCTGCCACCACAGCGATCGAGGGAGAGAGATCTTGCTGTGTTATAAAATTAACGCATAGAACTAGCTCAACAAATCTGAAGATTGAAGTCTTACATTCACAGAGCATCAGTCTTGATTTTCTGTGCTATTGTGGGAACAGCAGCAGCTGTTACCCAGCAGTATAGAGTAGTGGCGGGAGGAGGGATTCTGGAAGCCAGCTGCCTGAGTTCCAATCCTGCCCCTGCCACTTACTGGATTATGACATCTGGCAAGTCCCTAGCCAAATTATAGGCATATAAATTGGAATAATAATAGAACTTTCACCTAGGTGTTTGTGAGGCTTAAATGAATTTCTTTACAATTAATTCTACATATATTATGAAGAGTGCCTGACCTATAGTAAACACGATAGGAGGGTTTGCTATTATTACCAGAAATCTGTCTCTGAAAACAACAATAAACATCATCTTGCAAAAGTGTCTTAGGTCCATACACTGAAAACTACAAAACATTACTAAGAAAAAGCAAAGAAGATGTTTAAAAAATAAAATAAAATAAAATAAAATAAAATAAAGGAGAGCTATACCATGTTCATGGCTCAGAAGGCTCTATATTGTTGAAGTGTCAATTCTGTAGGTTCCATGTAATCCCAAATGCATTCTCAGGGTTCTGTCCCTCCCTGAGGCAGCTCTGATGCATGGACTTGGCCAGGCTGAACTACATTTACCCTAATTCTCCTTACAGTAGTGTCAGATAAGGGTGGGCCACGAGAGAGGTTAGTCTGGCCAACTGAGTGGGACGCTGTGAAGAAGCAGTCTTTTCTAACAGGCTCCTGTGTTGAGGTGCTGAATTGACTCACCTCTTTAGTGTGAAACCACAGCTGTAAGAAACTTCCCCGCATCCTTCTTGGGCTTCTCCCACCCTGGAGCGAGGCGTGTTTGCTAGTTCTGTGGCAAAGGAAGTGTTAAGAAAGAAAAAACAAGCACAAAATGGAGTCGGTTGCTCCCCATAACAGCAAGCCCCGATTCCATCGCAGGCTCAATCCATCCTAAATATGTGACCTTTTAACAGTCAATCTGAAATTTTGTAATCAACACTAGAGAAGTCATCCGCTTGATAAAAGCCCTCCCTTTATCAAGTCATCCATTTGATAAAAGCCCTTCCCCACAAAAAGAAGATGTCCCGGCCTGAAACAACCCTTTCTTTGTTTTGCTACCAACTTCCTTGTTCCATACTCTACCTGTGAAAACCTTCAGTGGTACAATGCCTCAGAGCATCTCTACTTGCTAGGTGGGATGAAGCATTTAATGAAGCCAATTAGATCTTCAAATTTACTCAGTTGAGGTTTGTTTTTAACAGGACCCCACAGGACACCTAGACCACTAAAGTCAGGGCCAAGAACAAGGACATGGGTTTCTGCCCATCCTCTCGAGCTCTACAGCTCATCCTTTAGGTTCTAGTTTGTCTTTGCTCTCCCACACTCTACATCCACCATCCCATCACAAAGTGCTTGTCCCATGGGCTTCATGTCTGCTACACACCAGACGTGAAGAGAACACCTTACCGACACTGCCTAACCTGCCCCTACAATGGCATAAAGTCAGAGTCCCATAAGAAGTCCTTGTACGTTCCATATGATCTAGCAATCCCACCTCTGGGAATATAGAGCAAGACAGCTCTGTAGAGAGCAAGATAAAGTCATTTAGGTCAAGCCGTGACTCATGTCAAGCAGTGATGTAGGCAGCCAAAGGCGCTGCAGATAAGAACACATATCCCCAAAACCAGCACAGGTTGACAGCACCCAGCACCGATAACCAACAGACCAAAGGGCAAAGGCTGATTAAACTCCAGAGGAGTGTTAAAACGAACTGTCGTGAACGGTCCGTCTCTCCAGATGCGGATCCTTTAACATCTGGCTGCATCCAAAAGGCAACTGTGGCCAAAGGCTCCGCCCAGTCGATCTCTGAACATAACACAGATCCTCCACTGCTTGACCATAGTAAGCAGCAAGGGCCAAGAGCTGACCTGGACTGGATGGAGACCTCATCTCAACTGTGTTCCCACAGACCGGCTTCGAGTTCGGTTCATTAACTTCTTAACCCTTGTATCTTGTGTGTTGTGTAACCTTGTCCTGTGTTTCACTTGCTGTGACATGTATGAAGTCAAGTTAAATGCACATGAAATGCCATTGAGTTTTGAATCCTGAACTTGCTTTATAATTACGTTAACCTTGCTTTATGACTGAATAAAGCTGGCATTGTGGAAAGACAACCTGCGTACGCACCTTCGTACTGTGCTTGTCATTTTATATGTATATTACATATAGTATGTATAAATTTAAATAATAGCCATATTTATTTATAAACATAGATGCAAAAATCATAAATAAACTGTTAGCAAACAAATACTCAAACCAAGAAAGATTTAGAGACTATAGGACTTCAACTATAGTAAAAAAAAATTATTAAAAAAAAAAGATAAAGAACATGGGGGTTACCATTTTCTTATCTTTTTGATGATTTTATCTATTTTTATTTGAGAGAGAGAGAATGAGTGGGAGGAGGGACAGAGAGAGAGGAAGACTCCCTAGAGCCTGATGCAGAACTCAATCAGAGGACCCAGGGATCGTGACCTGAGCTGAAGGCAGACACTTAACTGACTGAGCCACTCAGGTGCCCTGGGACTTAAAATTTTCTATTTCCCTCTTAGAAGAATTTCCCTTAAAATGGAAGAATAGAAGAGTCCCCCTTACGACTGCCACTGTTCAACACGGTGCTGTTGTCCAAGTCAATGTCCCAGGAGCCACAATAAAGCACAAGGGCTCTTGGGATTACAAAAGAACAGAAACTACTAGAAATAGTAAGCAAGTTCTCAGTGAGGTGGGTAATTCCAACTTCAATATAGGAAAATGAACAGTGTTCCCAGATACTAGCAACAACAAAAATAAAAAGTATGAAGGTAGATGAAGGTTACAATAGCTCCCAAAAGGTTTACTAGAAGTGAACCTAACAAAATGTGTGACACCTTTATGAAAAAGTGCAAGAATCACTGAAAACGTAAAAAGAAGACCTATATAAATTGAGGTGTATACCATGTTAATGGATAGGACCTCAGTGTCACAAAGATGTCTATGCTTCCCCAAATTTCTCTCCCTCTTTTGCTCTCTCTCTCTCTAGCAGAGGCGGGACGGTACCCAAGGGGAAGTACCTCCATGACAGCATGGAAATGCCCCCTGTCAAGGCTGGGCCTTATAATAAAGGGAAAAGTAACAGCCAAGGGAACCCGCACAGCCAAAGATCCCAGGCTGGGGAGGCAGCAGGAGGGACCCAGTGCCTATCACTCCTCTGTCAGGATTACCCGCAGGCCAGAGGGTGAGGACTGCCCACAGTCTCCACCTGAGATACCAGCTCCAGGGACAGCTCCTCTACTTTGCACCCGCAGTGCATCTACTTCCCAGCCAACAGGGCTTTGCTTCTTTTATTCCCCCCAGGAAATCCCCATCCCCCTCGGGGCAGCACCGGCCCAGCTACCATCAGGAACATTCTGGGCTTCCCGTGACCTAGCAGGGAACATGACCTCCGATCTCCAGAAACGCAGCCGCACAGCCTGGAGATTCAGCTCCCCGCAAAAGCCAACACTCACCCCTCATGGGGCAGTGTGACAAGGTCAGCCATCCTGTCCCTGAGCCAATGAAAGGAATCCCATCAGTCACAACTGTTATGGGCTGAATGTGTGTGTCCCCTAAATTCCTATGTTGAAGCCCTAAACCGCAGTGTGGTGGTATTTGGAGCAGGGGTGTCTTTGGGGTGATGAGGTTTAGACCATAGCATGAGGGTGGGACCCCGTGAGGGGATTAGTGTCCTAAGAAGAGGCAGAGAAACTAAAGCTGTCCCTTCTTCTCCTTCTGCTCCCCTCTCCATCCGTCCCTCTCTGTCAGATGAAGGCTGAGGGACCTTAGGCAGGGGACCCACTGCAGAATTAGGATCTCAAAGCACACCCGAGCCCTCCCTGCTGGGGAGTCGGGAGAAAACGCCAGAGTCCTAAGGCCATATCCACACTCCTTTTCTCTTCCACGCATTCAGCAGACACGTGGAGAGCAACACCTGGGCCCAGACTTGGGGGCGCAGGGGTGATGAGGTGAGGGCTCACTCCACTCCCCAGAGAGCCTGCCTCTCTGGGAGCTGGCCAGCAGGCCTCCTTCCTGCCTTCCCCAGCCAGGCTGTCCCAACCCCCTCTGGCATCCTACTTTCTCTTTCTCTTTCTCTTTGCAATAACCCGGGTCCTGTTGCATGGTGGGGCTCCACCTGGGGGCAGCTCTGTCTCAGAGAAGGAGAGATGCTGGGTCTGAGCCCAAGGAAGTGCAGCCACCCGAGGGCCCTCCCCCCCAACCCCACCCCCAGGCCAAAGCAGGAAGGAGGTGGGGCATCCCCGCAGTGGCCTGGGAGGTATCAGATCTGGGAGCTTTCCTAAAGCAAGGCTGGTGAGAGGAATGGATCCCTGGCACCATGACCCAAGGTACCGGCCACCAGTCTTCCTGTCTGCGGCCCTCCCACCCCCTTCCCCAGCAGCACCCCCTTCCTGGTAGCCCTGCCCATGTCTGCCTCTGTCCCTGGCCTCCTCCTCCTCCTCCCCGCAGTCCCACTTCCCTGCTCTCCCTCTCTGAGCTTCTTCTCTGCAGGACCCACTCGTGCCGAGTCCTCACCCTTTTCCGGGGATGCTCCCACTACTGCTTCTGAACATGCCCCTCCCGCACCTCTACCCAGCCACTTGGTCCCCAAGACCAGCCTCAGGGTCTGAAAGTCTGTCGGGACTGCCCCTCCCGGCCTGTGCCGGCTTTCTTCTGGAAGTTTCTGTGCTCTGCTTACACTCAGAATTTAATTAAAGAGTGGGCGGAGCAGTGGGTGGATTTAGTTTGAAGCACTTTGATCGATTTTTCCAGAATACGAACACCGTTATAAACACGATGGGAGCCTAGCTCTTGGAGGCAAGAGGAGACGTCACCTGTTGCTGGGCTCTCCCAGTCACGGGCAGACACGTAAATGCAGCCAGTTCTCAACCTTACCCCCAGCCCAGCTTCACTTCAGGCAGCTGGGGGGAAGATGCCAAGTCAGGAGAAACGCGCATATTTAAAGTGAAGTGGAGGAAAAGGCATATCTAGGACAGCATCCTGCTGCCAGGGCAGTCATGGGAGGTCCTCGCTGGAAAGAGCCTGCCTGGGGACCCACCACAGCCCCATCACTCACTAGCCCTGGGCGGGGCCAGGCTACTCCACCTCCTGCCCCTTCCTCCTTCCCTCTACAGTTGGGGTGACTCCCTTGAGATCTGAGGAGGACTCTGTGAGTCCAGACATTTAAAGCACTTAGAATAGTAACCTGGACGTCTGAAGGTATCCATTAACCTGATAACCTTTAAAAAAAAAATGCATTGGTTAAAAAATCAGGAAGGAACTGCATTGCAGCATTAGAAAAGCTGTTCTCTGGGGATGTGGAGGTTCCTATTTCTCTTTGCAATTTTTCTAAAGGGTTGGGGAATGCATGAGCAGGAAATCAGTGTGGCTGGAAGAAGCAGGACCGCACGGGCCCCTACAGGAGAGGTTCCTGTCCTTGCTGTCCCTGGCAGTAGCCCCCTCCCGACCCCCTTGCTCCATCCAGCCTGGAAAAGCAGAAGGCAATGCTCAGGACCCCAGAGTAGGTCAGCTGGGCCGGAAGCCCCACCCACCTCACCCCCCACACCCCCACTTCTACCCCCACCCTGCCCTGGGATAACTCCAGGGAGTGCTCTCTGCATTTTCTGTTTTCTTTTGCCCCCAGAGACCCCCTGGAGAAGATAAGTCCTGGAACCTTCTTCTTCCACTTCCCAAGCCTGTGCTATGCTTCAGGGCGGAAACTCTGCTACCTCTGTTTCCAAGTGGAAGGAGAGGGGGAGGAGGACTCCTGGTATGACTTGGGGGTCTTTCAAAACAAGGTAAGGCCCTTGACAAGCAGGTGCTGAGTCAGCTGGGAAGCTGGGAAAGAATGGAATGAGATGTCACATGGGGGCTCTCCGTGGGGCATGCTCCTTCCTCCTTCCCCCGACATCTTCCTACGATTTTGGCCTAAGAGCTCCTTGCTTGACCCTCCTGGAACTGGAGACAGGATAGGTTTGACTTAGCCCATGAGCTTAGTTCAGAGTGTCCACCGGCATCCGTCTCCAAGTCTTCTCATGGAGCTCGGCCTCTAGCAATCTTGGACGAAAGAGCATCTTTAGAAAGTCAGGGCCATTGGACACCGGAGCCTTTCCTGCCCTAGTAATGGTTCTGCCGGTCGGGTCCTCCTCCGCCGCACCACCCACCCGTCTGGACCCAGTTGGAGCCGTCTGGACCTCTGGTCCCTCAGGGGAGTGCCCGCATCCCTTGTCTGTCTGCCTGCCCCAGGTCTGCTCCCAGACCTGCTCCCTGGAAGGCTGTCACTGCGCCCATGACCAGCTTCAGCAGGTGCTGGAGCCAGGCCACCCCCACCCCCTGCCCTGCCCCCTAACCACTTGTCACTCCCAAGAGACCTGCCACCACACCACACCCCTGCCCTCTCCTCTCTCCTGACACTGCAGGCTTTTCAAAGCCTCTTTGCAGGAGAGAGCCTTTGTGGGCTGGGTCAGGGGTACCCCAGTACTAACCCACAGAAACATCAGGGTCACATATGTCGTTTGAAGTCTACTAGTACCAGTGTTCAAAGACTTAAGAGAAATTGATAAGCTTAGTATTGGTAATGTATTGGGAAATAGATCTAAGAGATTATTTCAGATTATAATTAATACAAAAATTCTTCACGAGGTCCTTTACATTCATCATTTTTACTGTCATTGGAACGAGATGGGTATTTACACGTGCCCCACATCTCAATTCAGACAACCCACGCGTCAAGTGTTCTGGAGACACATGGGGCTAGAGGATCCCCTGCGGGGCAGCATGGTTGTGTGGCCCTCCCCAGCAAACAGCACCCATGGAACCAGCCTGGACCCCAGTGGGCCTGGCCTGGGGCCAGTAGAATGCCTGTAGGATGGATGGGTGGATGGATGGATGGATGGATGAGTGGATGGATGGATGGATGGATGGGTGGATGGATGGATGGATGGATGG
>NW_022631982.1:0-20283 GCF_010015895.1 Lontra canadensis
ACTTATGACCCTGAAATTGAAAGTTGCATGCTCTACTTTCTGAGCCAGGCAGGAGCCCCTGGTTTTCTTTTAAAAATTATTGTGAGGGGCACCTGGGTGGCTCAGTGGGTTAAAGCCTCTGCCTTCAGCTCAGGTCATGATCCCGGGGTCCTGGGATCAAGCCCCACATCGGGTTCTCTGCTCAGCAGGGAGCCTGCTTCCTTTCCTCTCTCTCTGCCTGCCTCTCTACCTAATTGTGATCTCTGTCTGTCAAATAAATAAATAAAATCTTTTAAAAAAATTATTGTGAAATAGGTATGCCTGGGTGGCTCAGTTGGTTAAGTGTCTGCCTTCAGTTCAGGTCATGATCCCAGGGTCCTGGGATTGAGCCCCCCTTACACCCCATATTGGGCTGGTGGGGCTCCCTGTTCAACAGGTAGTCTGCTTCTGCCCCTCATCCTGCTTTTATGCTCTCTCTCTCTCCCTTTCAAATAAATAAAAAAATTTTAAGCAATTATTGTGAAATATATCACACAGACAAGCTTGATTATAATATGCATACATGGTTAAATAATATGAACAATTATTCTTATCCTCCAGGTTAAAAAATACAGCATTACTAGTACTTTGGAACGCCTGCCCTTATTTGTCCCTCCCTAGTTTTATACTTGTTCCTCTCTCCAGTGATCATCACCCTTATACTGACTTTTGTACCATTTTCTTGTTTTGCCTAGTATTTTTGAAATTCATATATAATTGACATATGACAGTTTATTAGTTTTAGATGTATAATGTAATGATTTGATACATGTGTATATTACAAAATGATCACCATGATAAGTTTAGTTAACATTCATCACCACACCTAATTATATATTTTTTTCCTTACGATGATTTTTAAGATCTACTATATCAGCAACTTCTGACATTTTTAAAAATTAAACTTTTTATTTGAAGATCATGTAGATTTATTTACATGCAACTGTGTACCTTTCATTCAATTTCCCCCAGTGGTTAATTTTATAGAATTAGAGGACAGTATCACCAGCAGGATATTGACAGCGACAATCTGCAGGTCTTACTCAGATTGATATAGTTTGACTTGTACTCATTTGTACATGTGTATGTGTAGTTCTATACAACTACATCACATGGGTAAGCTTGGGTATCAACTACCAGAGACCCTGAACACTTCCATTACCACAAGTTTCCCTCATGTTGCCGTTTTATAAATGCTTAACTCCTGACAACCTACCATTAATCTTTTTTCCATTTTTATGTTTTTTTTCATTTTGAGAATATTATATAAATGGAATCAGATAATACGTAACCTTGGGATTGCTTTTTTTATTCAGCATAGCTCTCCAGATTCTTCTAGATGGTTGGTTGGTGCTTAATGGTTTTAACATGTGGGTTTGAATTCCTAAGCAGTTGAATTCCTAATTTATTTTGATTCATTTTAAATAATTATTTGAATCTTACAGTACAATTCTTCTGTCACTTGCTTTTTTTATTCAATAAGACATATTTGAGATTTACCTAGTTAATGGGTGTGGCTGTGGGCCACTCATTTCCACTGGATGCATTTATCACAATATAATCCAATTAGTTAATGATGGGCATTCCAGTTGTGTTCAGGTTTTTATGGTTTTGAATAGGATGAATAATGTTACTGTGAATATACTTGCCTGTAATTCTAGGTGCAAAAGTGCAAGACTTTTTCTAAATTTAAAATCTTGGAATAGAATTTCTGGCTCATTCAATATGTGCATGTTTAATTTTACCAGATAAAATCCAACTCTTGCCCAAAATGTTTGAATTAGTCTATATACCTGTTAGCAATGCATGAACTTATTGTTCTCACATCCAAAGCAACACTTAGCAGTATTGTCAAACTTTTTAATTTTGCCAGTCTGGCAAACATGAAATAATATTTCATTGTCATTTTAATTTGCACTTTCCTGTTTACTAATGAGATTGAGTATCTTTTTATGTGTTGATGGGTCATTCGTGTTTTCTCTTCTGGAAAATGCCTGTCCATGTCTTTTGCCATTTTTAAAAATTACTTTTTTTTTTTAAGATTTTCTTTATTTATCTGACACAGAGAGAGAGATCACAAGTAGGCTGAGAGGGAGGGGGGGAAGCAGGCTCCCTGCTGAGCAAAGAGCCCAGTTAAATCCCAGGATTCGGAGATCACGACCTGAGCAGAAGGCAGAGACTTAACCCGATGAGCCACCCGGCCCTAAAATTATGTTTCTTTTTCTAACATTTGAATTCTTTATATCACCAGAATTCTGATGATTTATAAGGTAAATGTATTGCAAAATTTCTCTCAACTTTCAATTTAGTTTCTCATTCTCTTTACTGTGTCTTTTGATTAATTAATAGTCATTCTTAATTTTTCTGCAGTTATACTTATCAGATATTTTCTTTTCTTTTTTTTTTTTTAAAGATTTTATTTATTTATTTGTCAGAGAGAGACAGAGAGGGAGAGAGAGCGAGCACAGGCAGACAGAATGGCAGGCAGAGGCAGAAGGAGAATCAGGCTCCCTGATGAGCAAGGAGCCCAATGTGGGACTCGATCCCAGGACGCTGGGATCATGACCTGAGCCGAAGGCAGCTGCTTAACCAACTGAGCCACCCAGGCGTCCCAGATATTTTCTTTAATGGTTTGTTCTTTGTGTTTTAAGAAATTCTGCTCCAGGGTGGGGGGATAGGGTAACTCAGTGATGGGCATTAAGGAGAGCATGTGATGTAATGAGCACTGGGTGCAATATACAACTGATGAATCACAGAACTCTACCTCTGAAGCTAACAGTAATTGAATTTAAATAAATTTTAAAAAAAGAAAAAAGAAATTCTGCTCCATTGTGTGTCAACTATACTTCAATAAGATAAATAAATAAATAAATAAATAAGATTCTACTCTATCTTATGGTCATAAAGATACACATTTAAATGTTTAATCCACTGGAAATTGACCATATGTGTGTGCATTATTCAATTTCCTTTATTTTTTTTTCCTCCAAATGCATTACCAGTCAGTCCCATTTCCCATCTTTCTGAAATGCCCTCTCTCATAAATCAAAAGTCCACATGGGCTCTCTACTCTGCACTGATATCTGATAGAATGAATCTATATGCCTTGTTCTTCAGGAATGTTTTGGTTACAAGCTTAGAACAAGTTTGTTATTCTCACAAAAAGTTCTTTTCTTCAAGTATTAAATCCACAGATGACTCTGGGTAGATTTCTAAATGTTATTGACGTTTAGATTTGCAATTGACACATATCGAGATTTTTCTATAAAACAACTTTACTAAACTTTTATTAATTCTAGCCATTTATCTGTAGATTCTTCTCCACATAGCTAATCATACTGATTACAAATAATAATAGTTTTGCTTTTTTTCTTTATGATCCTTATACCTTTATTTCTTCTTCTCTGCCTTACTGTACCCACAAAAAGCTGATCTCACGTGAAGTGGAGTGGTGAGAGTAGGCAGCTTGGTCTCATTCTGGGGTGCTGTCTGCTAGAATTTTTTTTTTGTAAAAATGGATCAAACCATGAAACTTATGATTTGTGCATTTTTTAAAAACACTATGTTATACTTTGGTAAAAAGTAAAAAAAAAAAAAAAATTTTCCCCCATCATCCATTTCCCCATCATCCTAACCTCTCTTTATCTTCTAAGGATCCCACTGAGCAGGTTCGTACCTGTCTATTTTCAACCTGACTACATATTACTGGAGAAAAGAGGTCTTAAGTGAGAACTCCCATGCCTGTTTCCATGCATTTGAAGAACTACAGAGGGGGTTGGGGGGTGGGGGGGAGGCACAGGCATTGTCTCCGCTGTGGGAGAGGGCAGAATGCAGAGGAGAGATGGAATTGCAGGGAAACAGACTTCCATAAAACAGAAGGAAAAGCTTTCTAACAGTATTGTCACCTAACCAGAATAGACTGCTTTTTGAAAAAGCGAGCTCCCAGCACTTAAGCATTCAAGCAGGGCAGGACACACACACCTACCTACTAAGGACTCTATGGAGGGTCACCCTGTCCTCCCAGGGGAGAGGTGGGGGGCAGGGTGTGGGTCAGATCAAGACTTCTGCCTCTCTCAAATACCAGCTTTGAGATTTTTTAAAAATTGAGCTTATTTCTTACTCTACTTTTAGGGGATGCTCTATTCATAATACTTAGAAAATTAATCATAAAATAAAGAAGAGTCAACAAAAGCAAAACATTGAAAATGTTAATAATATTGATAAATCCCTCTCAAGTCCGATCAAGAAGAGAGAGGAAGATAGCACATTAGAATTCCTTTCCCCCCGAAGAAACAGCCCTCAAATATCATAGTAAGTGTGCATCCAACAATCCTTAAAAAAAAGTGTAGTTATTCCTGTTAATTTTCATTCCCAATCTGCTGAACGATGCACTGCTTCTTGAGGTTTCTAGTCTTATAATCTGTCATTTTATATTCTTTTCAGATAAAGGACAAAGTGGTTCAGGCACTTATTGATTTGAAATTCAATAAAATAAAAAAAATCTGTTAATGGGGTTGGCCGCCTTTTTCGCAATAGAAGGAATTTTGAACTAAGGGAAGTTTTAAAGATTTTTATGAGATAGAGGTCATTCTGTGATTTCATAGTTTTACTTTATTTTACTTTCATTCAACCAAGCTCCTTTCTAGAAAATCTTCGTTTGTTGGTAGATAAAAATACATTCTCAGATTCTCCCAGAAGCGGCGCCATCAGCTTCATGGACTAAAAAGAAGCCTCGTTTCCTCGTGCCGCTATAGAAATGTCTTCCTTCTCCACTCCGGGCTTAACCGGATCAAAGTCTCTTTGTCCTTAGTTGATTGTTCTCAGAAAATCTGGAGTCCAGACAGGCTTGAGCCAGGAGAGGGTGACCTCTTGAGGGCAGACCCCGAGGCATGGCGCGTCTCCTCGCTCCTCAGACCCAGGAGAGCTGCGCCCCCTCTCAGTGCGCGGGGAGAGTACTCCAGCCGAGCCGAGAAATCCGTTACCAGGCTGCTGTGTCCCCAAGGGCCATTCCAGGGCGGAAGAGGACGGGGAAAACCGCTGTGTTGATTCCTCAGCCCTGTGGGCTGGGCGCGCAGCGGGTCAGGTTACAGACAGGTGAGTCTGGCGGATGGGCGAGCTGCGGGCGCCAGGGAGCTCCGGGCTAAACGCGCCCCTGCACAGCCCCGGGAGCCCGCGCAAGTCTGATCGCCCACAGGAGCTCCCACCGCAGGCGTGGAGGCATTGCTGCGCGTCCCCGGGGGCACCCGAGCTGCGGCCGTGAGAGGGACAGCGCGCGCTCCCCAAATGCCGGCACTGCTGCTCTTAGAAACTTGGCATCTTTCTCTTACCAACTCCTCTTCCTTCTCTCCCAACTCCCCCTCCAGGTATAAAGGCAGAGAGGAAAAGCCAAAACCAAAAATAAATACAAAGCTCTCCAGCCAACTCCCCAGTAGCAGCCGACTTCACTTTGCTGGGAAACGTGTTTCCCAACCTCAGAATTTGGGGAGCGGGCGGTTGGGGGGAGACCATAATGGGAGTGGGCAAGGATAAGAAATTTGTTATGAAGCCGCGTTTGCATAACATGCGCTTGGCTTTTGTTTCCATTGTGTGTTTATCTGGGTTGATGGGGCTCTTGGAGCGGTAGGTCTTGGAGTGGAAGCTGCTTTAGCAGAGCTAGCCGACTTGTTTTTCCTAGATTGTACGGCACAAATCAATAATGACGTGGTCTAAAGCTGCCGAACTTTAAATTATATTATTACCGTGTTTATTTGGGGGACTGTTGTAAATTATGGGGAGCCTAAGCCCCCAAGTCGCCCCCCCCCTTACGAGATGAGCCCTGCAGTCTCCTCGCCGCCTCCACCTTCCGCCCGCCGAGATTTCAACTAGCCGCGGCAACCATTCACCAAGACCGAAGGAACTGAGCCATTTTCTTGCTTGCCTGTCGGAGACAATCCACCTGGGGGCGGGGAGGGGGGGTGCATCTCGCAGGAATCTCCAACTCTTAGGATGGATGCGCGGGGAAGCGGACCTGGGGGCTTACCTCTAAGAGTTTGCCCTGAGATGCATGTGATGGGGACTGGGGCGAGAGGTTGATTAAAAAATGTTCTTCCCTTTTTAAAAAGGGGAGGGGGGCGGAGAATCAGACGTTAAATTCTTTTGCAAACATTCATGCCTAAGGAAGGGCTGGAACAGGCAGCCCCGGCCGCCGGAACCGGTCGGACAGGTAGCGAGCTTGTTGACACCGTTATGTTGCAGGGCGCATGCTCACTCCCAAGTTTCCTGGTGCCTTTTCTATTCCACCTTATGAAACTTTTTCCTCGGCGTGGTCTCACCCGCGATTTAAGGCATAGGTGTCGCGGAGCTTGGAGGCTGGGAGTCGCCGGGCGTGCGGGGGAGAGGCCTGGGCCGCGCCGCGGCGGGGGGCGGAGGGAGAGGGCAGGATAGGCGGGAAGGTGGGCTCTGGCCGCCGGGAGCCGGGTATCGAGTCCCTGCCGCAGTTTCTAGCGGGGAGCAGCCGGGAGGAGGGGGCCGCCGGCCGGGGAGGGGGCCACGCCATGCCCAAAGTCTTCCTGGTGAAGAGGAGGAGCCCGGGGGTCTCCGTCCGCAGCTGGGATGAGCTCCCGGATGAGGAAAGGGCAGACACCTACATCCCAGGTGAGCGCCGCGCGGGGGCCGGGCCTGGGCGCGGGACTCCCGGAGTGGGGGCAGGGGTGGTCGGGTTCCCTCCGCTCCTCCGCGGGGCCTGGACTCTCCACCCCTTGCCGCTTCTTTCGGGGCGGCGGGGAGGGGGGTGCTTCTTGAGGAGCGGGAAGACGGAGAGTGAGAGGCTGGGAACCCGGGACGCCCTGCGCCCCCTTCCCCCTAGTGGGCGCCAGTAATTGCCCGGCGGCGGGACCGTTGGCTGCCGCGCTGGCCGAGGTGAACCGAAGGAGGGGAGACCGAAGGCCAGTAGGGGCTACTCTTAGTCCCACGTCCTCATGGGATTGCACCAGGATCCGTCAGCCCCTCGGGCTGGGTGGGTTGAGATCAGACCCCTAACCCCCTATCCCAAAGAGAGGGAAGTTGGCGCGCGGGGTCCGCAGCAACCCAAGGCCCTCGGTTCCTTGTGGGCGCGGAGACTGGGACCGAGGAGCCGCCCCCCAAATCCCGTGCTCGCTCCGGAGGCCCAGCCGGGGACTCGCTCGTCCACCCCCGCGTGTTGCCCACTTGGCCAGGTGCCCAGGTCCAGGGCGGGGCGGCGGCGGCGGCGGCGGCACCGCCCGCAGGTCAAACTGCCGCGGACGCCCGGGCCTGACGCCGCGTGTCTGTGTGTCGGGGCACCGCCCCTCCCTTCGCAGTGGGCCTCGGCCGTCTGCTCCACGACCCCCCCCGAGGACTGCCGCAGCGACGGCGGCAGCAGCAGCAGCAGCGGCGGCAGCAGCAGCGCGGGGGAGCCTGGAGGCGCCGAGAGCAGCTCGTCCCCGCGCGCCCCCGAACGCGAAATCTCCGAGCCCGGCGACGCCGAGGGCCCGGGCGGACACCTGGCGGTAATGCAGCGCCCGGTCGCCAGGTCGAAAATCAAGGTACGGTGTCGACTCTGCCCCCGCCGCCACCTGCACCACGCCCTGGCGTCGGGCTCCGGGAGCCGGCGCCCCTCCCTGCCGCGCCCGCCCGCGCACCCGTGCACCGGGCACCGAGCGCGCCCTCTGCGCGGCTTCTGCACCTGCCTCTGGGTCTCGGCCAGGGCGGCTCTGCGTGTCCTCCTGTCTGCTGGGTAGCCAACGGCCCGCGCCGCTAAGCCCTGGAGGCCGGCTCCTGAGCCGGCATGGTCCGCGGGGGTGGCCTCTGGAACTGCCTAAAAGAACCAGGCCCAGTTTCGGCCGTCTAGTACCCCATTCTGTGTGCAGAGCCTGAAGAATCACCAGGCCGTCGGGGTTCCCGGGTTCGGAAAGGAAGGATCCAGGCTCTCAGGAATTCCATTCTCTGCGGCCCATTCCTAGCGCTATAATTCCGAGTTTCACACTCTTCCTTGCGTTCTGGAGGCAGTGGCGGCTGTTTGGCACACAGTGAACCTCTCACGGTAACAGCTATTCCCATTGACAATTATGGAATGCCCGTTAGACCGGAAGTCTGTGGTGGGCACTTTAAATTTGTCATCCCTCTCAAATCTTCCTGAATTAAATTGATGGATAAAGGGGTTCAACTGCAAATTGCCTCAGTGCCCCGCCTCCAGTGGTTTGGAGTTTTCGTTACCACGCATTATCATTCTTCATTCCCTCCCACCTGAAGTCTTCTAGAATGGTAGGCGACATCTTATCGAGACATTCATCTGGCTTTTCTGGGTAGAACTTACATGATCCCCTGCTCAAATGTATCCGCTACCCGCAAGATTAAGGAATCCCATTCCACTGATTTAGTCAGCTGGAGCCTCAGAGTGGTGTTTTAGGAATCCCATGACCCCATTTCCTAGCCTAGTGGGACTCTGCGGGCTCCAGGCCCTGGGTGGTGGGCGATAATTCTTGCGCGCGCCAGGGCGGTCCTGCAGCCCTGCTGCCCAGGAGGGGGATGGGGGGATGGGGAGGAGGAACTCTAGTGTTTGCTGTGGATTGGGTAAGACTTGGTTACTTTTCCTGGGCGAGGCCATCCCTCCCTATGAATATTACTGATTCCTGGGGTTTGGCTTGGGGACTGCTTAGGGTGCATTTGGTTATGAATTGAGGCTAGTGGCTGGAGCCAAAATCCTCTGGAAAGACGTCTTTAAAGGTTGCTACGGCTCATGCTGCTTGGTGTTAAGTGGGCCGCTGAGGTTCAAAGTCAGCCGGCCTGAGGCTTTGTGGGCCCGATGGGGTTAAGTGGGAGGGGACAGTTTGCCTGAGGCTGGTAACTCTGCCCTCCAGGAAATTCTACAAAGTGTCCCACTTGCATATTTATCACCGGCCTGGAAGGACAATTGCAACGTTGTTTTGGGATTGCATGTAGTCTGTTTGCCCCTCGGTCCCCCCAATTTCCCAGATTACCCTGGGGAGAAAGTGGCAGGGGAGGAAGATCCAGTCCCTTTAGGAGGTCTCACTTGTCCCAGGCATACATCGCCATTGGAGCCCTGGATTAAACGAATAAATAAACCACAATATTATTTCTATGATCTTGCCTACATGCTGCTCCCAGGGCTGGGGGCTGGGGGCTGGGGTAGAGTGTTAGCTCCACAACCTTCGCACAACTTCCGGAGAAGTTCCATTTGTTTACTAAGGATGTTTAGATTCCTTTCCCCTCTCAGCCTCCATCTGAAAATAGGAGACATGTTGGTATTAAGATGCTCCAAGCCTCCAGAATTATCCTCTGTAGTATTGGCCGGTTTCAGAGGATTGTCCAAATTGCTTGTGACTTAGCATATTGCGTAATTCTAGAGTTCCACACAAACCCCGCTGCTCTCTTAAAAATTAGTTTCTTCACCCAAAGAAAAGGAATGCTTCTCCAGGATGAGGCCCATCGGTGATGCATAATGACTGAGTTTGTATGACTTAAAGGCACTCACCTAGCAGTTGGCTCACAGGACTAGGGGAGGGGCAGGTTTGAGCCAGTGCCCCGCAGAGAGGCAAAGTCCCATTTAACATTATGGGGTGCCTGCTCTGTGCCGGGCAGCCAGGAGATAAAAATGTTCCCTGCCTCGTCTTCTAGAATTATCTAACAGTAATGATTAAGCACCTAGGCTCTGGCTTTGTCACTTTTTAGCTGCCTGACATTGGGTAAGTGGCTAATCCCTCTGGGCCTCAGTTTCCTTGTCTGTGAAATGGGAATAATAATGATACCTACCTTAAAGAGTGGTAAACGTAGTAAGTGAGTGAAGAGGGGAACGTGGTAGGTGACCATTAGCTCTAGCTAGAATTATCTGGGTTGGTGGGAAGACACAATTAATTAATAATTCTGTTCCAGCAAAAGGAATGCTAAAGCACAAGCAAAGATGTAATAAATTCTGAGCCAGGGAAGGTTTCTTGGTGTGGATTTGAGGGCAGCGGGGAAGGGAGAGGCAGGCTTTAGAGCAGGGGCATGGGCTGAGCCTGAAGCTTGAGTAGGTAAAGTACTAAAAGTTCTGGTCCCTGAAGATGGAAAATGGACCTGGTAGGGTCAGAGAGAAGAGTGGGAGAAGGTGAGGAGCTGGGCCAGGGTGAGATGCTGAAGGGGCCACGCTGAGAGGGGTAGATGTTCCTGCACAGGAGGGGTTCTGGAAGGGTCCTGAGAAGGAAGACATCAGTTGGGTCCATCTCATTAGCTGTGTTAGGAACACATTATCTGGCCTGAGTCTTCGTTTTCCTGATCTGTAAAATGGAAAAGCAATAGAGTCGGCCTCTCACAAGGGTTGATTAGATGAAATGAGGGTGCAGAGTGTCTAGCACTTTTAAGCGTGTTCGCTAACTCGAGGGAGTTAGCAAACAGTGATGTATGGCAGGTTTCCATAAGGTGCAACGTTTTGTTGCCTACAGTGGGAACAAGGGATTTGCCAATCCAGCTGTGCTGGTAAGTGGATCTAGAAAGGAGTTGCAGGTGCTGGTTAGGAAACTGGCGTTTTCCAGCCTATCTGCCTTATGGCTGTGTGCCTCGGGGCAGTTTGCAAAATTGTCTCTTTACTACCAAGGATTCAGTAATTTTCCAAACAGATTGAGGGGGAGAGATCATGTGTATCCAAGAAGGCGGTAGTGACAGGTCCAGGTGGCTTTAAGTCTCTTCTGTGTTGGTCCCATTCGCAGGACTTCAGCTGCAGGGCAGAGACCCCCAGGAATCCTGACCACCATTGCCCTTCCTTTGAAGGTTTATCAGGAGCTAAGTAACTCTGAATTTAAATCAGTTACTCGACAGACATTTTTCCTTCCTGACTCAGTGGCTGGTGGGACCCAGATGCAAGTGTAGAGTAGCAAGTGAATCTGTCTTCTCCCATTTTCCCCTTCTGGTTCTCTTCCTTTGGCCTCTCCCAAGGGTACTTTAAAAGGAATTGAGTGTAGAATTCCTTCTAAAGTATTTTTGGTCTTTTACCTGGCTCTGTAGTCCAAGTCTTCAAGTTGTGCCAGACGTGGGAACGTGTGGTAGTCTTTTTCCTTTCTTTCCATCATTTGTCACCCAGCCCCAACAACCAGTAATCTATGGCCATTCCTGCCCATCTAACCCCCCCGCCCATCCCCGACCCATGATTTTGAAGCAAATCTCATTTATCATATTATTTCAACTGTAATACCTCAGAATGTGCCTCTGATAGATAAAGGCCAAAATACATGATCACACCCACATTAACAGCAGTATTCACATTGCTGATTGTCTTTTTTTTTTTTTTTTTTTTTTAAGATTTTATTTGTTTATTGGACACAGAGAGAGGTCACAAGTAGGCAGAGAGGCAGGCGGGGGGGCGGGAAAGCAGGGTCCCCGCTGAGCAGAGAGCCCGATGTGGGGCTCCATCCCAGGACCCTGGGATCATGACCTGAGCCGAAGGCAGAGAATTAACCCACTGAGCCACCAAGGTGCCCCACGTTGCTGATTTTCAGTTTGCTGAATCAGGACCACACAGTGTCTACACATGTAATTGACTGACGTGTTTTTCATTTCTTCTATAATTTGTTCACGTTCCCTCCATCTCTTTTCCATGTCCTTATAAGTTAATTATTGAAGAGATGAGTAATTTGCTTGGAGTGTTGCTAACAGTCTGGATTTTGAGGAATGCATCACCACGGAGTCTAACACTCCTTGGTCTTCTGTGTTTTCTCTAAATGGGTAGTTGGTTCTCTAGCTGCACTGCCCACCATGGTAGCCAAAGTCACATGTGACTGTTTAAATTTAAACTAAGTAAAATTAAAAATTAAGTCCCTCAGTTGCACGAGCCACATTTCAGGTGCTCAGTAACCATGTGAGACCAGTGGTTACTGTAGTAGACAATACAGATTAGAACATTTCTGTCATTGCAGAGTTCTGTTGGACAACACTTGCTTTAGATGCTTCCTCAAGTGTATTTATTTTAGCTAAAAAAAAATATGTCGGGGGAGAGGGTCATCTCTTAACATCAAGAAGCACACGGTATTTGGTTGCCTCTCTGTGATGTTAGCAGCTGTCAATACTCAAGAGTCTAAGTGATTTAGGTTATCAGTGGTTGTGATAGTCTGTCCTTCATTTCTTAGCCGATATTCTTGTATAGAGATATAGTTCCCCCTCCCCTGCTGTTTGGATCCCATTGAGACAGTTCCTTTAGGAAAGGCCAAATAAGATTCCCTTCGTGTACCAGTTTTCCAGCTAATCTGTTGGTTCACCAGAATTCTACAGCGATGGCCAACTTGTTTATTTTTAAAATATTGTTGTGAATCATGGATTTAAGCGGTTTTTAAAAACCCGTCCATTTGATTTTTGTAAGAGAGCATAAGCTCTGTCCCTAACTCCTTGCCTATTGTCTTTTATCTCCTGAGGGAGAATTGGCTTCCCCTCGCCCCCGCCCCCATTGTAACTCACTGACTGTGTGTCTGACATTTGGCTGACCAGACTCCTCTTATTGACTCTAGACCCACCGACTGCCAGGAACATTCCTACCGGGCTCATATCCCCAGCACCTGGTACAGTAATGCCTGACTCATAGGAGGACAGAAGTCAACATAGAATAGAAGTACAGGCAGGATGTAAATGACAACATTTGGAAGGAGATAGGGAGCAAGAAGAAACATAGATCTGGGAAAATATCTGGAAGAGATGCTCAAAAAAGGCTAAATTAATGAAGAGGGGGAAAAGGAATAAGAGAACCATGTAAGTGTTCATTGCACTGGCTTTTCATTTGAACATGGGTGAAGTGGGTTTAGTTGCAGACAACAGAATCCATTGTCGTTAGCTTCAGCTGAGCATGGTTAACGATAGAATAATAAATGGACCAGAAGAAAGACCAGGATATAATCCCAGAGACACACTGCAGAACTGGCCACTAAGGGAGCTACACCCAGTGGCCTCTATGGCTGCCTGCTCCTGCATGGTGATGCCTCTGCCCAATGAACTCAGGCCCAAATTCAAATCTCCTAGTAGCGCATGTAAATTGGTGGAACCCAAGTCACATCTAAAACCGCAAGGGAGCCTGGGAAATGTAGTTTATACCTTTTTAGCCTCCACAGTATGGGAAGGCCCACCAGAAAAAGTCGGAATAGATGCTGAGAAGAGTATCCATCCATAGGAACCACTACAGAGACCCTTAAAGCTTGTGTGGTCCAATCCCCTCATTTTCAAGGAAAGAAGGGGAAAGCCCAGAGGGGTTTCCTTGAATTTGACACAGTTTTTAGTAGCCAAGTCCAACCAAAGGATCCTTGTTCTTTTAGGGTTGTTGTGTTGCATTGTGGGAGGTATTTTTGACACTGTAGCCATTAGGGTTGACAGTCTGACATGAAGCTGTTTCTCACCATGATATGAGACAAACAATAGGATTCATCCTCTCTGTCTCCCCCACATCATGCCCAGATCCTTGGGCATGTCCAGGGGAAGTATGGGTACAAGTTTTGTAGGTAACAGAGCACACCTAAAATCTCAATGTGGGTACCTACAAGTATGAGACCAAGGGCAGGTTAGATCTCTTGGAGCCACAGTTTTTTCCTGGATTATAAGGATGTATGCTCTTCATTATCCCTGCGTTTGAAAAGGTTCTCCATTCTACCATATAGTGGAGTTGTGAACCCTAAAGAAGTAAGTGATACAGGGACCAGGAGGGAATTTTTTATTCCAAGGGAATTGGGTAATATGCTTAGCATGTTTGTTTGTTTAATTTTTTTAATGTTATTTATTTATTTATTTATTTGAGAGAGAGAGCACGAGCAGGGGGGTGGGGCAGAGGCAGAGGGAGAAGCAGACTTCCTTCTGAGCAGGGAGCCTGATGTGGGGCTCAATCCCAGGACTCTAAGATCATGACCTGAGCCAAAGGCAGACGCTTAACTGACTGAGCCACCCAGGTGCCCCTGTTTGTTTTGTTGTTGTTGTTGTTGTTTTGTTTTTTTAAGTAATCTCTTTGCCCAACATGCGACTCCAGCTCATGACCCCAAGATCAGGAGTCCCATGCTCTACCAACTGAGCCAACCAGGTGCCCCTTGCTTAGTGTGAAAATCTTATCCAAATGGGCACCACCTTCACAGTACTCTCCCACAGGAAATAGGAGCATTAATAATTTAATAAACTTGTCTGGTGGAAGCATCAACAGAAAGTAAAGGATTTTTTTTTTTTTTTTTGCTTTAGAAGTTTGACAGGTAAGTGACCTTAGCCAGCTTTGAAGTTGGTCAGAGGGCCAGCCAAAGTCCCTACCTCCCCAGACACTCCTGCAGTTTTCAGCAGCCCTGATACAATGATTGGTTTGTTTTTCTGCAAAGACCTGTTCTTTTTAGAAGACCTAGAGGGAAACCTGTGTGTTTTTTAAAATGAAAGTAGAGATCCTGCGGGAAACAGGACAGCAAGCAAGAAAGTGCCCCCCAACCATGGGGTTGGAGAATCACTCAGTCTCTCTTCGTCTTTCTTGCCCTGAATCAATCTCCAGACCGATGTCACCTCCCACCATCCATGGTAGCTCCCACATTTCCTTAAGAAGCCTTTTGCAAAGGATTAATTTTGGATAAAGGGTGAACTTTTCCAGAAGGTAGCATGGTGTGTATACCCCGCCCCGCCACCATGGCAGGTCTGGAGCAGTGCCCTATAATTAAACACCTTAGTGAGTTCCATATCAAAACACAGGAATATTGACACCAAAGGGGATGAAGTCTGCCTCGTAGCTCCGTGTCTGCTCGGGCCCACTTTTATGGCCGAAAGGAGATAGGTGAGAACGTTGGTTTTCAGAGCTGTTTGGATTTCAGAATTGTGGATGAAGGATTGGGCCTTGCCTGCTCATACTGAAGGTTAGTTAGTTCCCCCCCCTTTTTTTCCCATCAGAGAGAGAAAATTCAAATGGGCAACAGAGAAACGAGAGATTTGGACCAATTATCTTTTATTCAGGGTCACAGAACTTTGGAACCTGTCTTATGAGTTATGTGTTACTGACCTCCAGGTCCTTTATTTTTGTTTCTGTTTTTAAGATTTATTTATTTTATTTGAGAGAGAGAGCACAATCAGGAGGGGCAGAGAGAGTCTTAAGCAGACTCCACACTTAGGGTGGAGCTCCACTCAGGGTGACCTCAGGACCCTGAGATCCTGAGCTGAGTTTAAAGCCAAAACTGAGTTCATTGCTTGACTCACTGTGTCACCCAGGCGCCCCCTCCAGGTGTTTTTTACATAGTTTTTCTTATTTAATTCCTTAACAATTCTGAGAGGCAGATACAGTTACTGTGCACGTATTACAGGCTTAGAGAGAGGGAGTAACCTGCCTGCGCCCCACAGACTGTAAGTGGCAAAGCAGGGCTTGAACTTAAGGAAAAGGAAAACAGACTCTGCTCTCAGATCCTCGTACTACTGAAGACAGCTCACCTAATACCATTTTATCTTTTTTTTTTTTTAAGTCATCTCTACACCCAACGTGAGGCTCAAACTCACAACCCTGAGATCGAGAGTCACATGCTCCACCGACCAAGCCCACCAGGCACCCTGCCATTTTATCATCCTTACACAGGGGAAGTTGTGGCTCAGGGATATTAAATGACATCCCACAAGTGGGTGATGGCAGGAGTAGATTTTTATTTGATCCCTAGCACTCCTTGTCTGTTTGTTCCCCTCTCATTCTGTAACCAAGATGGCCAAGACGTAACTAGTTCGGGTCTACTACTTGCAAAGTAGGGTAATGAGGTCAGATTTGGTTAACCTTATTTTTGAACCTTTAGGAGGTCAGGTGTTAGGTGTAAACCTCTGTAAACATTGTAAAGATGGCCCAGTGACCTGGGGAGGGATTGCTGGTACTCAGGCCCCTAGGATGTCATTCCGGGAATCGGATATGTTGTCTGTATCCTGCACCCGATCCTGGGGGAGAACATTAGGAAATGTGGCAGATCTGGTACCCTGGAGAGAATGTGACCCATTTCTTACTATTACAGTTCCCTATTGCACTTTCACGAATAACCCCACATTTAGCAGCCTAAGTGTATTTTTTCCAAAGACTTTATTTATTTGAGAAAGAGAGAGAGAGAGAGAGCACACCCCTGAGCACAGGGTCAGGGGGGAGAGACAGAGGAAGAGGGAGAAGCAGGATCCCAGCTGAGCAGGGAGCCTGAAGCTGGGCTCAATCCCAGGACCCTGGGATCATGACCTGAGCCAAAGGCAGACGCCCAACCGACTGAGCCGCCCAGGCACCCCTAGCAGCCTAACTTATTATTCTGTATTCTAGTTCCGCAGAATGACTGGGCTTAGTTGGGCCATTCTTGCCTGAGGTTTCTCTCATGGTTATGATCAGATGGTGGCCAAGTGGAATCTTCTGGAGGCTTGACTGGGCTGGATCAGGTATCTGACAGCTGACACTGTTTCCTTTTTCTAGCTGCTTTAGTTACATGGTTCTACCGTCTTTTCAAAGCCTTTATGGATGGACATATAGGTAGTTCCTGGTCTTTTGCCATTACAGACAGAATTTCAGGGCACCTGACATGTGAAATACACTCTGGGATAAATTTCACATTTAGAAATTTATCCTACAAATAGTCCTTCCTTTCTGAGAATTGAAATAGTCTGGCAGAAGCTGGCTTCATCAGCCATGGTCTTTTGCCATTTAATTAACAACACATCTTTCACCAAGGCCCCTTTAAGGCTTCAGATACAATTCGTTAATGTCCGGGTGCTGGATTGGTCATAGAGAGGTGGCAAACAGTGCTTCATGGATTCCCTAAATGAGCCCCTTGGTGCAGGCTCAGTTTGCCATCCTGTGGAATGGGGGATGTATAGGAAGATAGAGAAATGGAAAATTTGCCTTTGTGGAGGCACACCTGAAGAATTTCTATTTTTGTTTTTGTTTTTCTGGTTTTGAAAACCAGAGGAAAACTATTCCTGGGACTGCAGGTGGTGGGGGAGGGGAGAGCTTAGTGCCCAGTCTCCTCCCCTATTCTCAAGTTCTCCCCTGTGTTAAAAGGCTTTCTGTATCTTGGTCAGATGATCCACTGGGCCTGCACTCCCTTAAACTGTCACTAACCTCTTTTCTCTCTATCCTTCAAGATTTTATTCTGTTCAAGCAAAATAATGCCAGGGATTTAAGGTTTTCGTCCTGGACTCTAATAGAAGGTATCCATATTACATGCAGAGCATTTTAAAAATAGGAATTTACCAAAAGGCTTAAAGTAAACAGGAGTTCGGGTTTGGACTGTAAGTTGGCAAGGCCTTAAGAACATTCTGCAGGAACAGTTCTAGCTTTCTGCACGTTCTTAATCAAACTGCCTGGGTCAGTTGTCTGTGTTCTGTCACCAGCTCTCAGTGACCTTTCTCCTGTGTAGACTCGGCCTTCAGAAGCTCCAGATACTCAGTTTGCCAAGACTTGGGTCATATTTGTCTTGTTTTTGTTTTGTTTTGTTTTGTTTTTTTGTTTTTGTTTTTTTTTTAGATTTTATTTATCTATATGAGAGACAGAGCACCAAGAGTGGGGAGAAGCAGAAGGAGAGGGAGAAGCAGCTTCCCTGCTGAGCAGGGAGCTGGACTCGGGACTTGATCCCAGGACCACCCAGGCACTCTGGGTCATATTTAGTCTTTCACATCCCTTCAAGGGCTGCAATGCCCAGAATGGGGACTTCCCGGAAGGAGAAGACCTGCCTCATCCTAGTGACAGAAATAAAGTCTTGGGCTCAACTGGGTCTCCCTCAGGATGAGGGCCAGGCCCTACCCTTTTGGGGGATACAGGGCAGAGCTAGGCTGTGAGCAGCTGGGAGGCCCCAGGCGGTTACCCATTGGGTCAACAACCCGACCCCTGAGGCCATCCTCCTATGTGCCCTCCAGTGGCCCCTCTGCCTTTTGAATAGAGCTGAGTTTCTTTTGGGCCCCAGGGTAGAGCCCCAAGGAGGATGCTACCCTTCCCTGCTACCCCAGCTCTCTTTCATTAACTGCTGTCTTGGGTTCAGGCTCGTCATGCAGAACCACACGCAGTCTCCCTGTTGCCTAGTGCCCTCTTCTGGAATATTCTTTGCTGTTGCCCTTCTTTTCCTACTCATCTTTGCCTGGCTGAGGAGTGAGCTCACTACTCCTGGCGTAGGTGCCTCTCCGAGGTGTCCATTGCGCCTGGAGCTTCCCCGATATCAGTGGCCTTCTGATGGGTCTGCTTCCCCACTAGACTGGCAGCTTCTTGGGGACAAGCTAACCTGGTGACTGCGCTCCCTCCAGCTCTGACCACAGGGCCTGCTGCAGACCCGGCACTCCGTAAGTTCGCTGAGACAAATGAAGCCCCATGCAGATGAGGAGGCCGACCGAAAAACTGTGTTCTGGGGTCTTGTGCCTTCCCCAAGTCCCTTTGTATTTTGCCACTTGTGAGCCACGCCCATCAACCCCCTGTGCCCTGGCCCGAGTCAGAGCTTGGGGGATGGGGGGGGGCAGCAAGCCACACAAACCCTTGCTGACTTCTGCAAAGGCCTTTACTTGAGGAGACGAGATGAACGCTGAGGAAACATCTGTGCAGTTCAGAACCCTCTGGAACGAGTGGGATAAAGTGCTGAACTGTGGGAGGGCTGTACCCTAGCCTCATGTCCCCAGTACAGTCTATGCCACAGTGGCATCTCCCGGGAGAGTCTAGACTCCGCCACACCTGCTGAATCAGACCCTAAGATTTGACAAGAGCCTCAGGGGATTTGTGCACACGCTGGGTTTTGACGGCCCTGGTCTCACTGGCACAGAATACTGCTGGGGCAGAAGCTGCAGTAATTGGAGAAGCTGCATCGGGGAGGGGGGAGTAGCTGAGCTGGGTCTTCGAGGAGGGTGATACCAAGGGTGGAGGGAAGCTGAAGGGTGTTGGAGGTTATGGAGGTGTTGAGCCAGCAAGGACCGACTCTTCCTGTTAATGATGTTTGTATGAAAATCAGGTTAAGAGCCCCCTTTGTAAATAGTGGAGCAGTTGGCTCAAGCTTCTGAAGGATTTGATTTGGTAACTAGGAAACCTTTGATGAATATATTGGCTCTGGTGTTTTTCACCACTTAATTATAGATTTAAGTTTCTGCCTTTGAAGTGGCCAGCATCGTTGAGGGCATGTGGGACTAGAAGCCCAGGGCCTGGGTTTTTTGTTTATTTTGTGAGAATGAAGCTGTGGGGTCCTGACCAAGTCACTTCCCAAAGTGATCATGTTAGGTGTTCCTACTTTTGTGGGTCAGGAGCTGGGGTGTGGCCCGGCAAGGCAGCTCTACCCTGGGTGGCATTGGCCAGAGTCCCTTAGCTGATGGCAGACATGGACTGGGCTGGGAGGCCCAGTGAGGCTTTATCTGGCTTCTCAGTGGCTCTGCCAGTGGTCTTGTCCTCCCCATGGATGCTTGAGCTTCCTTGCAGCATAATAGTCTTACAAGGCAGCTGGCTTCCGAGAGGGAACATGTGGAAGCTGCATAGTCTCTCTCTTTTTTTTTTTTGAGAGAGAGAGAGGGCCCACAGTGGTGGGGAGTGGCCAGGGTCAGAGAGAGAGCGGTAACATCCCAAGGAGGCTCCATGCTCGTTCAGCATGGAGCCCCAATGAGTGGGTCTCGATGTCACAACCTTAGATCATGACCAGAGCCAAAATAAGAGTCAGACGCTCAACTGACTGAGCCACCCAGGTCCCCCCAGCTGCAGAGTGTCTTAAGACCTAGAAATTACCTAGGCTGTGCCCAGCTCCCCGGGGGAGAGGAAAGAGTCTCCATCTGCTGATGGAGGGAGCAGCAGGCACAGGGAAGAAGGAATTGACCGTGTCTGTCTTGGGGGACTCTGTACAACAGGCTCCATGCCCTCATCAGGACCTGGACTCCTTTTTTAATGTTTTTTAAAAGACTTTATTTATTTGACAGAGAGACACAGCCAGAGAGGGAACACAAGCAGGGTCAGTGAGAGAAGGAGAAGCAGGCTTCCCTCTGAGCAGGGATCCTGTAGCAGGGCTTGAACCCAGGACCCTGGGATCATGATCTGAGCCGAAGGCAGACACTTAACGACTGAGTCACCCAGGCACCCCTGGACTCCTTTCTTTCTGCCCTTCCATCCTCAGCACAGGCCTCCCCCTCGATGGTCCAGAGTGGCTGATGGAGCTCCGGCCAGCAGGAAGGAGCAAAGGAGGAGGAGGGCACCACCTTCTCCCACCGCAGGAGTACCCACCATCAGTCCCCTCATCCAGCCTCCAGTGACTTGCGTCAGGCCCGCAAGCGTAGACGGTCGGGGGGGGAGCCATTGTGCCCAGAAATCACAAGTCTGTTCTGAGGCAG